>NC_072010.1:125112671-125192671 GCF_027791375.1 Indicator indicator | reverse complement strand
TTCAGGCATCTGAATAACTCTAACAGAAGTTACTTGAACTGGAAAAGGACCAAATTGTGTCTATAAAAGCATGGAAAAAAATAAATTAATAAAAATCAACAAAATAGATCATTTATAGAAAGTGGATATTGACATCAGTGGCAGAGTTATTGAAATTCAAAGTACTATGAAGAAAAGATTTCTCAAACTTGATTTTTGTTTTTTAATGTCAAGTTTAAGAGGAGTTGGAATTAAAGTTACTTTAGTAACTCAGCTTGTATGATGAGAGGAAGCATAAGAGAGTTGGGTGTTTTTTTTTTTTTTTGCTTTCTGTTTGTGCTCCAGTTTGTTTACCCTGGTCAATTACATATATATACTGCAACATAACTCAGTACAAACAGCTGATCTCTAGTAATGAAAAGCTTACAATTTTGGTAGTAATGTTAGCAAAAGGGGAAAAAAAACAGTTTGCTTTTGTGATGTATGCTGAAAGATCATATTTGTTCTGTTGCCAGTTAACCTCCTGATTAATATGCCCAGCAAAAATCTACTTTCATGACAGGCCATGTACTACCAACCTTGCATCCTTTGAAAATGAAGGAGAAATAAAGGGTATGCACAGAAATACAAAGACTGAAGGCTGCCATCTGTGGTAGTTTTAGACTATGCCTTTAAATTTTTTTCACAGATCTTGAGCAGAAAGTAGTAAAACTGTAAATAAGTCACCATTGGGTGTAAAAAGGAAAATAATGATTATTCTAAACAATTCCATTGGAGAGATGTCTTCCATAAGATTTGGTTCCCAAAACAATTTCTCTCTCTTCTCACTTCTTTGCTCTGGGAGAGACTACCTGGCTTTACTGACCAGGGCTGCATCACTTTGATTTTGGCTAAGTCTAATGTCTCTGCTTTCTCTCTCTTGTCCCTTTTGTACAGGGGCATAAGGGGGAGGCAGGGAGGCAGAAGCTGTTAAAGCTCCCCTGGTCTTTGCCTGGGGGGTCCTTGTGCTGTTTGTTAATTGTAAATAGCTGTAAATACTGTAAATACTGTATATTAGCATAGCCAGCAGGGCAAGCGAGGTGATTCTCCCCCTCTACTCTGCTCTGGTGAGACCCCACCTGGAGTACTGCATGCAGCTCTGGAGCCCCTTTTACAATAAAGATCTGGATGTGTTGGAATGTGTCCAGAGAAAGGCCATGAGGATGATCAGAGGGCTGGAGCTCCTCTCCTGTGAGGACAGAGAGTTGGGGCTGTTCAGTCTGGAGAAGAGAAGACTCTGAGGAGACCTTCTTGTGGCCTTCCCGTATCTGAAGGGGGCTACAAGAAAGCTGGGGAGGGACTTTTTAGGGTGTCAGGTAGTGATAGGACTAGGGGGAATGGAATAAAGCTGAAAGTGAGGAGATTCAGATTGGAAGAAGTTAGGAAGAAGTTTTTTACCATGAGGGTGGTGGGATGCTGGCACAGGTTGCCCAGGGTGGTGGTGGAAGCCTCATGCCTGGAGGTGTTTAAGGCCAGGCTGGTTGTGCCTCTGAGTAACCTGATCTAGTGTGAGGTGACCCTGCCCATGGCAGGGGTGTTGGAACTAGATGATCCTTGTGGTCCCTTCCAGTCCTAATTCTATGATTCTCTGATATTTGTACATATTCATTGCATTCCATTGTAGACTGTAGATTTCCTTATAAATACAGCTTTCATTTGCTTCCAAACTGAGCTGGTCTGGCAAAGTTAATGTGTGTGTGTGGGGTGGAATTTTCAACCCACCACACCATCCTAAGTGAAAAACATTGTTAGAGGTTCTGGCTGCATGCATGAGTATCCTTATTGTACTGAAGTTCCATTACAGCTTATTGAGACTTGTGGAAAGATGTTGTGCCTGAAGGGTACGCATGGCAAAGCAGCACAGCAGACAAGTGATGAATAGCTTCAGCTTTGCTCCTTCTGTCATGAATAGGGATGATGAAAGATGCTGTCTGAGGGCTACCAAGTTGTATAAGCCCAACATCGAGTTCTCTCTGGTGAGGCTGAAGATGAAATTAATTATTCTGTTGGTTTTTTTTTTTTTTTAATGCAGAGAAATGTTGAGTTTCATAAGAGCAACCCATGTGGCCCATTTTAGGTATTTATTTTATAAAGAAATGATGCTCTGTGTACCTAATTGCCTAAGAAATTCCTTTCAGTGTATGTAGTAAGTGCTAAATTTACATAAATGGCTGTGGGCAACCTGATCTAGTGTGAGGTGTCTCTGCCCATGGCAGGGGGGTTGGAACTAGATGATCCTTGAGGTGCCTTCCAAGCCTAACACTTCTATGATTCTATAAACTACTCTTTCCCTATTTGCATTCTCTTGTCTGTTTTTCCTCGTGTCTCCTCTTCCTTCTGTTGTTTTCTGACAAGTTGTGTGTGATTTTATTTTTCTTCCAGATAGACCTGATTTAAATGGATTGATTGTCTTAAACAAAAATCCCCAA
Source organism: Indicator indicator (assembly GCF_027791375.1). Lineage (NCBI taxonomy): Eukaryota > Metazoa > Chordata > Aves > Piciformes > Indicatoridae > Indicator > Indicator indicator. The sequence goes on along the minus strand of NC_072010.1, from coordinate 125,190,224 downwards.
ACAGTTTCTTGTTATTCTTTTTTGCATTTTATATGATTCAGGACTCATTTTTTTCAGTATTTGAAAATCTGTTGAAGAAAACAGACAAATGGAAAGCTTCACTTATATGTAGGAAAAGCTGCTAGCTAATTTTACACTTATGGATATTTGTGACTGGACAGGGAACAATTAACTGATAAGCTGATCAAAGATTCATGTTACCCTTGTCAGAAAAAAATAAAATAAAATAAAAAGGCAAACAAACAAACAAGAGAACCTCCCTGAAAGTCTCATGCAATAAATGAGTTAAAGTACAATGAGGTTAACCAATACAGATTAGCCAGTGCCAATTTTCCAAAGCAACCATATCACAGCAGAAAAGATTGACTGAGAATAGACAAAAATCTGAGATTTGACATCATGGGGAGAAAAGAAGGGGGGAAAAAAAATCTCTTTTTAATATCAAGATCTTTGTTTCTGACTCTGCCTCCCCCACAGGCACTTGACTGCTGGAACACAAATCTGTAAATCAGGAGATGGTGGATATTGCAGCTTTAGGCTTCTTTAATTTTAATGGTCCTACACAAATGTACCAAGATAGACTCAGAGACAGTAGGCATTTGTGCATGTATGGTAAAGTTAGTAATTACATTTTTAGCATTTCAGTGTAACTGATTTCAGATTAAATGGATCTGTCACTGCTTTAAGTACAGCTACACTGGATAATGTTGCATGTATTGCTAGCTAGTGATAATTAATGCTAAAAACCCTTATCAGTAATATGTTATTATCAGTTACTAGTATTCTGTGGTGATTGGATTCATTAACTATCTGAATCAAAAATTAAATACATTTCATTTCTTCTGCTCCTAGACATAGAACTCAGAAACTTGATTGAGTCTCTAGTGTGTTAATAATTACTAAATAATGAACATTCTGCTGACTGTGAGACTTCTAGCAACTTTGTCACCCACCCCTTTGGTTTGTTTTTACAGAGAAACTGCAAAGGCTTTTCATTTTTTTATGTGCTACATATTATAACACTATTATATACAAAATTTAATACAATACTGTAGGAATTAGGATACATGTGTGGGTTTTTTTTCCTTCCAAATGTATTTTAGATTGAGCGTATCTACTGACATTTGAATTAACTGATACTACTTTAGCCTAGGTAAAGCTGTATTGAAAAAATCTAACCATCTGGAGCAACATATTGTATCAAAATGATCAGGCTTTTTGATGTTACTGCCTACAAATTTCTCACCTTGGTTTGTTTTTGTTTGCTTATTGTAGTGGTAGGAAAAGTAGAACCATTTTTTTGCATGGTGGCATGCCTATCACAGAAACATTCAGGTTGGAAAAGACCCTCAGGATCACCAAGTCCAACTGATAACCCTATTTGACAATGCTCACCCCTAAACCATATCCCCAAGCACCACATCCAAAACACCTTTCAACATATCCAGGGTTGGTGACTCAACCACCTCCCTGGGCAGCACATTCCAATGCCTGACCACTCTTTCCATGATTTTTTTTTCCCTAATGTCCAGCCTAAACCTACCCAGTTGCAGCTTGAAGCCATTTTCTCTTGTTCTATCACTAATTACCTGTGAGAAGAGACCAGCACCAGCCTCTCTACAACGTCCTTTCACAGAGTTGTAGACAGCAATGAGGTCTGCCCTCAGTGTTCCCTTTTTAAAACTAACCTTCCCCAGCTCCTTCAGTTGCTCTAAATAAGATTTATTCTCCAGGCCCTTCCCCAGCTTCATTGGCCTCCTCTGCACTCACTCCAGCACCTCCACATCTCCTTTGTATTGAGGTGCCCAAAACTGAACACAATACTTGAGGTGTGGCCTCACCAGAGCTGAGTAGAAGGGTACAATCCTCTCCAAGCTCCTGCTGGACACAGCATTTCTAATCCATGCCAGGATGCCATTGGCTTTTTTTGGCCACCTAAGAAGGTATTCAGTTCAAAATGGTGTTGTCATTATTGCCTACATGATAATGAATTTAATACACTGACTCAATATGTACTCTATTTAGATATTTATTTCTATTAATTTGTTGGTTGTCTGCCTCTTAATGTCTTAATGTCTTTTGACTGAGAAGTTAATTTGTGGGGTTTTGTGTGTGTATATCTTCCTCCCTACTGACGTTAAATGACAACCTGCTTGGTCAAATGCTGCTATTCAGAGAATTTTTTACTCTGCAAATTGATCAATGTATCTATTTTTCTTCTCTCTTCTTCCTGTTTCACCAAGTTTAAAGGAGATACTTTCCCTATCTTCAGTTCTTGTTTACAGGTGAGCTATAGGATAAAATGAAAAATGCAGGGGAGGAAAAAAAAAGAAACCTCCTAGGAACTACAAAAAGGGAAAAAAGAAATATAAATCAGCTACAGGAGATTTTTATATACTTACCTTTAAAAAGATAAGTGACGTATATATTAGTGCTGTAAACGTAAAGACAAGTTTCCTGGTTTTCTAGAAATACACAGCTAATCCATCTTCTGTGTGTTCTTTCACACAAGGCAGAATGAGGCAAAGTTAATTTTCAGCTGTGTGTGAGGTTTGTCTTCACTGGCTGATGTAAAGGGTTTTCCAGAGACCTGTCTTGTTTATTCATCATCTTGTTATTCAAGTCTTGCTTTTAAGGGTGACTCGATGTTACATGTTACATTGTGTAGTATTAAGGGAGTAGACTAATAACCTGATTTTATAAAGCACAAAGATCTTCTGCCATGCCTTAGTAAATGCAAAGCTTTAGGAAACCCCTGAACAAATTGCAATAACCAGCAAAGCTAAATTAATCTTACTAAAGCAAACTCATCCTCAAGCTTTTTATTCCTGAAGTTATACTTTCTTTAAGCTTCTCAGAGATGTTCTTTGTATAGAATTTTGTCTGAAGTTTTGATAAGTTGGTCTGTGTCCATTCATGGACTTCCTTTTTTTTCTTTTTTTTTTCTTTCTTCCCTAATCCATTGGAAATAAGATTTCCAAATGGATGCTTTTAGATTTTTTTTTAAACTTTTTTTTTTTTTTTGTGGTGCATTTTTATCATTTGTACTTGGTAAGTAACCACTTTACAAGTATTTGCATAGACATGATCTCAGCCTTGTATTAATCAGTGGAAGTTCTGTATTTGCAGGCCCATCTGCAATATATTCATAACTTGTGTGGTTTTTCCCTCCCTGAATTTTACTCAAGTAGCTGTTGCAGAGCTGAGTTTTCAGACTGGTACTGCTTTGAAGCCTATCTGCCTGGTCAAAAAGCTCCACAGTTTGGACCACGCTGGAGAACAAAAGGAGAAAATCTGTTTGTAGCATTTGCTTTTGATAACGAATGTGACATTGGATTGTAACATTTTTGTTTGGTTGCTTGTTTGATCTGGTGCCTCCAGTAAGAGACATGCAGAAAAATTCCTTAGTTCTAGCACATGTACAGCTTTTTAATCCTCTGCAGCATATGCATGCTTGCTGAAGGGCTTTGCTGACTGTTGCTTTCTCTGCTAGCTTAGGGGCTTCACATAAACTCTCTCTGCCATGCTCGAGCTGTAATCAGCAAACTCACCTCCTCTTTCTTCTTTTTCTTCATTTCCATCTGGGGACTATTTAATTTTCTTTCTCTTTTTTCTGTTATGTAAGCCCATTAGCTTGTTTTTCTTTGTTCATGCTGCCTTTTATAACATTGTGGGATTTGTTTCATCCCAACAGCTTTGGTTTCTAACACAGATTATGAGTCAGACTGACAATGCAGTTAGTATTTACAGTCACAATAAAAAAAAGTCTGTGTCACCAGGGGGCATCTGGAACTTTAGGTTCTCTTGATGATATCTTTGAGAGAACATTCTGTTAGGGAGCTCAACTGACAAGCTGTCTCCTCAAAATGTTTCAGTACCTTATATCTGACAGTTTAGAACTCAATTACCTTAAAACCCAGCAAATTTGTGCTTCTGTCTGCAGGTGTCTTATATCCATATGACTCAAATCACAGACATGCACAACTTTGAGTCCTTAAATGCCAACATCCTCTTCAAACAATGGGTTCCAATGTTCTGAGATATTTCCAAACTGCCTCTCTCAGAATCATAGAATCAACCAGGTTGGAAAAGACCTCCATGATCATCCAGTCCAACCTATCACCCAGCCTTATCCAATTGACTGGACCATGGCACCAAGTGCCTCATCCAGTCTTCTCTTGAACATCTCCAGGGATGGTGACTCCACCACCTCCCTGGGCAGCACATTCCAATGGGCAATCACTCTCTCTGTGAAGAACTTCCTCCTAACATCCAGCCTATACCTCCCCTGGCACAGCTTGAGACTGTGTCCCCTCATTCTGCTGCTGGTTGCCTGGGAGAAGAGACCAACCCCCACCTGGCTACAACCTCCCTTCAGGTAGTTGTAGACAGCAATGAGGTCACCCCTGAGCCTCCTCCTCTCCAGGCTAAACACCCCCAGCTCCCTCAGCCTCTCCTCATAGGGTTTGTGTTCCAGACTCCTCACCAGCTTTGTTGCCCTTCTCTGGACACGTTCTAGTACCTCAACATCTCTCCTGAATTGAGGAGCCCAGAACTGGACACAGTACTCAAGCCTGATCAGTGCTGAGGGGGAATAATAACCTCCCTCGTCCTGCTGGCCACACTATTCCTGATCCAGGCCAGGATGCCATTGGCTCTCCTGGCCACCTGGGCACACTGCTGGCTCATGTTCAGCCTATTATCAACCAGCAACTACTATCAACCTCTTCTTATAAAACAGGATCATAGAATGCTAGAATGGTTTGGATTGGAAGGGACCTCCAAAGGCCATTTAGTCCCAACCCCTCTGCAGTAAGAAGGGTCATCCTCAACTAGCTCAGGTTGCCCAGAGCCCTGTCAAGTCTCACTTAAGTATCTCCAGGGATGGGGGGGCCTCAATCACCTCCCTGGGAAACCCATTCCAGTGTTCCACCACCCTTATGGTAATGAACTTGTATCTTACATCCAATATAAATCTTCTCTTCCCTAGTTTGAAACCATTGCCCCTCATCCTGTCATTTGTAAGCAGTCCTCTCCATTCTTCTTGTTGAGCCCCTTCAGGTACTGCAAGGTCACTATCGAGATCTGGTGCTGCAATGGAAACTTGGATGTGCCTTAATTGACATTGTCACTGTTGCAGAACAAAGCTCTTGTCAGGACAAAATAAATCAGACTTAGGTGATGTTTTGTGATATTTTTAAGCCACACAACAAACAAATATTCCAAGCAGCAGTTTAATAACAATAAGGAATAAGAATGTACAGTAAGGAAAATGTGTTCTTTAAAGTACTGGATAATTTTAAATTGGGTGCACAGGTAAGAAGTGTGCATCTTAAGCTCTTAAACAGCTTAAAAAGCAACAAGAATGATCCAGATTCAGGGGATGCATACTCTGTTTTGCATAAAGTTTCAACAACTTTGTTACCTTTATACAGTCAGGTTCTTGAAGGAGATAATAAATTATACTTACAGCTTCATTACAAGTCCATGAATTAGCTGGATAGTTAAGGGTCCTTCCATTTCAGGATTTAAATTTACAGAAAACTTTGCCAGTTTAATAGTTAGTTATGTATCTTCCTTTTCAGGTTTCCATTTTCTCTAGAGAATTAGACTACAGAGTTCTTTGAATAAGTTACTTTATTCTTTGGTCTTAAGCATTTCTGTCCCACATTAAGAAATCTAAAGAGAACGACAAAACGTAGCTGTCCTTGAGATTGTGCCATGTCCAACACACATGAGACTGTTGTAAATCATCACACAACTCATGCAGAATCCTCTTTCAACAGATCAGGGGTCAAATGTATTTACAAAATAGAAGAGAGACCTTGCATTGTCACAGTGTATACAGTGTGCCACAGTGTGCACTCATTTGATGATGTCCACTTGGAAAATCAAAAGAAAAACAAACAAACCCACTACAACAACAAAAAAATTCAAGTAATTTTGTCTTTGAGCCTAATTAAAGTGGATAGTGAAATATGTGAAGAAAAAAGATATACCCTAGTCTCTGTCTGCCTGGCATATCAGTATCAAAAAGCAGAGAAAGAAGCAAGTTTCAGGAGAGCCCAGAATAATGAAGGCTGTAGGTAATGCTGAAATAATATTTTGGGAGTATGGGGATTGAAGGCTAAGGTAAACAAGTTAACAGCCTGTTAAGTTAAAGCATCCTTTATTCTATAATTGGAAGGGTCACTAGATTAGTTTTAATTGAAGTATGCCAAATGGTTACCACTCCCAGTTTAAAGGATGCTCAGATCTGCTGACTGGAAGGCTTTTTGGTGTGGTGCTCAAGTTCCAATTAAGGATTTTCCTGTGGTACTACAACATGACCTGTTCACCCCTGAGAACAAGTAGGTTGTTGAGTTTAATTGGTAAATCTATGGAGCTTTTATTGCCTATTTAACTTGGGAGAAAGTGTTCTCAAATACACAGTAAGGACACTAGTTTTAGAAGGAGTTTGATGAACCTTTCTGTCACAGAGTAAGGTCAACCAAGATACTTTTAAATATTGCAGTTAGTGGCTGAGAAAGAAATAAAATTATGCTGAATACCTATAAAATACACAAAAAATACAGTGTCTGATTTTTCTATCTTTTGCTTGGGATGAAAATAATGACTTAAAACTAAGTCATATACATTGGCATTTATTATTTTCTTTCATATTAGACTTTCATTTCTATTTTTATTGCATTACAGAAACTCAACTTACTGTATGAAAGTGTCCATTTCGCTGACGGTGGGTGAAAATGACACTGGACTCTGCTACAATTCAAAGATGAAATATTTTGAAAAAGCTGAACTTAGCAAAAGCAAGGAAATCTCATGTCCTGAAATTGAGGATTTTTTATTTCCATTTAGGGAGCCTGAAATTCTGTGGTATAAGGTAAGGAACGTAAAAAAGATTTTCACCTTCAAGAAGATATTGTGCAATGTTCTTAATATGATATGGATATGATGATCTTAATATGGTATGGAGCTTGGATTGTTTTGAAATTTAAAAGCAGATGATAGAATCAAGGGTAGAAAAGAATTAACTGAGAGAGAAATTCAAATGCTTCCTTTGGTAACTTTGGAACTGATATTTTCTCAATATGCTTTTACAGACATCACAAAGACTTAGCAGCTTTCTGCTAATAAGAGGGCTGAAAAACAAATGTCTGGCCTGGTTTGGTATGCTAAGGTAAAGCAATGTGAGCTGATTAAACAGCAACTGCTTGTGCCATGCCAGTCTAAAGAGTCTGTTTCTAAAACCCCGAAGTTATAAATAGGATAGCTATGCTATTGTCTGAATGAATGTCTTCATTTTGCAGCATAAAATGATGCAAAATCTTCCAAACCTTGATCTTTTTGTATTAGCTTTTGCCTGCAAATATATTGTCACTGTTTCTATCAATAACTGTATGTAAATATGGTGTGCTGATTTCTGGATCATTACTGAAGTGCCAAGTGAGGAGCACACTAGAACTTCCATGAACAGCTCTGCTTGAGTTCTGGGTTTCTTACTGCCTGCAGGAAATATTCAGTACTTCAGTACTGTAAGACACACAATTTAAAGTCCCCAAACTTTAAAGTTCAGTAAATCTGAAATTTAGATTCTCTGTATTTTGTCTACACAGATGTCTACAGATGTTTGTGTACATAGGAAGTCCTAGTTTCAATATGTGCTGGTATGCATTCTATTTATTTTGCAGAAGTCTGGTACTTTGCCTGATAGCCTAAATGCTTTTAAATATGGTACACAGGACTGTGCTGTCCAATAAGTAAAAATTTGTGGCCTAGAAAGATTTTAGCCAAACAGACTGTCAGCATGTTTAAGCTAGGAGGTGTGCAAACAATGCTTTGCTTATACTTCTCTTGTATTTTTGTGTTTCTAATAGAGCATGTACCTGAAGTTTTGTCAAATTTGAAACTGTGGCTGGCTTTTTAAAAAAGAGCTCAGGGGATTGCCTTTTTAAGAGTCATTGACAATATTTGTGTGAATGAACTCAAACAACCTCTTTAACATTTTTTTAAAAGCCTCTCTTGTATTAACGATTATCTTAAGAAAATCAAGTAAAATATTTTGTGACAGTAAGCCAAAAGAGATTTTTTTCCTAATGAAAAGCACAAATTCCTTTTTCTATTAGCTTATAAATATTTTGGATTTCAATTAACAAAATCATAACTAGAAAACCTCAAAACACTAAAAGTATTCAACTCTAGTTCAATTAGTATCTACGTCCCAGGAAGGTTGTGGATGTCTCCTCCCTGGCAGTGTTTAAGCCCAGGCTGGATGAGGCCTTGAGCAGCTGAGTCTAGTTGAGAGGTGTCCCTGCCCATGGTGGGGAGGCTGCAGTAGATGCTAAGATCCCTTCCAATCTAAGCCATTCCATAGTTCTATTATTCTGTTTAGGTGAAAAAAAAAGTTAATCATTTTAGGAAACCTAAGAAAATTGCGTGTGTCTTTTCTGTTACAAAAAAAAGCAATGTTTTGACAGCAATAATTGAAGTATTAACTCTTTTTTTGTACTTAGAAAGCTCACCTTTTAATAACTGTTCAGAAAGCTTTGATTTTGAGATCCTTGTAGAAAGTTTATCCTCATTTTTTCCTCATTCTCATGTTCTTCTGCTTTTCTACATTTTTTAATTTGTTTTTTAATGCAACCTGTAGCTGTTGGTATTATGACAGTCATGGATTACAGATGTAAATATAATGGCAAATAACAAACTGAAGTATGGTCCCCTCAGGAAACTAATGTCAAATGAAAACCACAAAAGGAATCAGATTCTCTTGGTTTTTATGTCAGAGGGCAAACTGATAAAATTCTGTAGTCTTTCTTCTTTTTAATAAATGCTTTACTGAACTGTATTTTTAGCTAGTTAGCACATGTGAAGCTCATAGCTAGCCCAGGCTCTTGCCTAGCCACCTTGCCTTTGGGTAGCATTATCAACAGTGGTCCAATTGCAGTGTAAGAACACAGTCACTGAAGTGTTATATTATCTTTAAACAGGAATGCAAGTCAAGGACGTGGAGATCAAGTGTTGTGTTTAAAAGGGACACTCTTGTCATTCGGGAAGTTAGAGAGGATGACATTGGAAATTACACTTGTGAGTTAAAATATGGATTCTTTGTTGTGAGAAGAACTACGGAATTGACAGTTACAGGTAATTACGGGCTCTTGCTCTCTCTTATGCTTAGATAAATCACTGAATATTGTGATGAGAGTTGTGTGTTGTTTGAGTCACTCTGCCTGCTCAGCCACTTTTTCACAAAACTGTGCTGTGTGCCTAGATACAAATGGTTGATGCTTAAAGCTGTCCTGGATCCTTCACAGTAGTAGCTGTAACACTTTGAGCAAGGCTGAGTTTGGGTCTGTTGATAAAGCTTGTGGGTAGGTCTTGTTTTTGAAAGGAAAATGGGTCAAAGAACAGATAACTTCAGCAAGCACTGCCACTAACTATAAAAATAAGATCATTAAGTCTGTCATCCTTTCTGTGCCTAATGCTTTGGGACAAAAGTGTAGCTGTAGCTATAACTGAATAGCAGTATCTCTGCCTTTGAACACAATATTTGTACATACAACCCAATAGCAGTAGCTCCAGCCCATTGAAACCAGGTGACAGGCATGTAAGAGGTAGAGTTTGAGCAGCACGGGACTGAAGGGCAGTAGCATTCTTCCTTTGGTATTCTCTCCCATCCTTCTGTAGTTTACAGTCCAAGAAATTCCTATCTCAGTCTTCACATACCATGGTTACCAATCAACCTATTTTCTGTTTGTCTGATTACTTTTTCAATCCACCTGTTCTTGACTTCAAAAACATTTTGATGTATCAAAAACATTAATTATGTAACATAAATAGACTCTATAATTTTACAAGCAGCAGGTGAAAAATATGCATTTAGTATAACCTGTATTTAAAACTTTCATATCGATATACAAGCTCTATCATAGATGAAAACAAAATATGTATTTTAAGAGTAACATCCACAGCAGCAGAACAAAACAAAAACTGATCCATTAAATTTTCAAATCCTTACTAGACCTCTACTCTCTGTTTTGTGTAACTGAATGCATATCTAACATAAAAAGTTAGCCTCTAAAGTTATAGGATGTCACTGGAAGATAGGAGTACATAATAATCTGTGTAAGGCAATGTAGTATAGTGGAGGTTAACTAGATGCATGTGGTTGACAAATACACTGGCATATGTGTTCTTGCACCTTCAAAATACCTAATAAACCAAGAAACAAGTATTATAGGAGGAGTTTTGTGGGCTTGTCCTTTTTTCTTTTTTAGTATCTAACACAGAAAAATATATTGCATGCTGACCATTAGTAACAGCATTGATGTTGTGCATTAGGCTGAGTCGCAACAGTATTTTATGGTGAGAAGTTTGCTCTTCATTTTGATGCACCTTATTTTCCCTTCACATGATCAGAAGTCGCAGTGAATAATGGTTTGTAATTTTCTTCTTGTAGATTAGTCTGGAAATCCCGTTTTTTATGTTGTTCTGAGAGAATTCAGGTAATCAATCATAATTATTTAAGCTCAATATCTACGATCGCTTAGTAAATTTTGTTTTGTATGGAACTGATTTATTTGGTCACTACAGACAGGCAATTACAGTCCAGCGATTAACCTCACAGTAAGTAGCCATATACTCTCTTTTATTGACTCTCACACGAAGAAAGTAGAGACAGTTTTCAAGAATCTGATTTGAAGGAGGTTGTCAATTATCTTTTTGCAATCTATGATGCATGGACTCAAAGAGCACATATTCCTTCAGCCCTTAGGTGATCCCTTCTCTTCCTATGCTTTGTGCTCTACTGAGAAGCAGTATTTTAAGCAGACTGGCAAGAGGAAAAGCATTGAAACCAGCTGCACGTTACTATTTGTAGTAGTAGTTTAAAAAAAAAATGGAATTCGTCACTTGGGGTGTATGTAGGTGTTCAGTATTTAATGTTTAACTAGACAGAGAGAAAAAGAGACTTGGCTGATTTTGGTGTGCTAAAAATGAAGGAATGCATATGGAGGGAATTAATCAGTTTCCACCTCTGCAAACTCTGGCAGTTATAAGGACAACCTTCAAATTAGTAAACTGCTTGAGCAGCAGTGTAGGTCTTCATATCATCTTTATGCTTTCTCTGTGAGCCAAAAATAGAGTTTGGGTTGCCCTGGATATACATTGAAGCACAGACAGAATAAATGTTTGTTTGTTTTGAAAAAGGAATTAACCTTTAATTCAGAAACTGAGAAATAAATGTTTCAAATGCCAAATTAATATCAGAAAATTAAATTGATTTGTATTAATGAAAATATAATTAATTTGCTGTATTAATGAAAATATAATTAATTAAAACAAAGAAATTATGTACCTCTCTTATATATGTACTGTCTTTGATCTCTCCAGGCAGTATCAATAAATGATGACATTTGTGTTCACCATTGGTAAGAACAAATCCCATTAATAAATCCCAGCTCCAGAGGGAGTGAACAAAATATTTCTAAGACATTAGAAATTTCTCTGCAAAATGTATTTTTTTAGTTTGTATAAAAGAAATTCAAAAACATGAGTTAGAATTGCCAATTTGCTTCAGACTTTTTCCAGAATCTGTAGGAAGTTGTAATGTGTTTATCACCCTGCAACATGCTTATCAGAGTAGGATTTATGAAACCTAACTCTCTGTATTCATGAGCATTGCCTTCGGTGTTAATGGTGGGTGTGCAGTCATCATACAACCATCATTAGGAAACACAGACACTTCTTTTCCATTTTCTGTGTGCTATGCTTCCATGTATGTGTTTAAATATGATTGGCAGGGGTGTTGGACTAGATGATCTTCCAGGGTCTCTTCCAACACCTAATGATCTGTGATTCTGTGGCTTTGTACATTTCTCCCTCGGAATATAGAGTCTTTCCTCTAGAAGTTGAAAAAAAATCCACCTCTGCTGCAAGAATGTTATATATGTATATGTTTTTATTATTCTGTAAAAGCTGAAGATCTGTCTTTGAGTTATTATTACCATTGCCTAGCAAGATATAAAATGGTTAATTACTTTGCTAAAGAAATCATAGGTACCTGGTTGTTGACATGACACAATTCAACATGTTAAGCAAAGAGCAGAACTGGATTAAAACAGCATTTTTGTCCTTGTTCCACCTAACAGAGGCAAGGAAAAACAGGAAGAATATCCATAGAGTGGAGTTACACAGTCATAGGGGTGCTTTCCAGTTACCTCAAGTTTTCCTCTTCTTCGGCACTCCAAAAAGATTGGAATAAACTAGAGAAAAATGATAGTTTTGGAATAGTAGCAGTATTCCAGTAGATATAGGAAAGACATGGGCCTGATGGAGAGGGTCCAGAGGAGGGCCATGAAAATGATCAGGGGCTTGGAGCACCTCTGCTACAAGGACAGGCGGAGGGTGTTCATCCTGGAGAAGAGGACACTTCAGGGAGACCTAAAAGCAGCCTTTCAGTACGTGAAAGGGGCCTACAGAAGGGATGGAGAGAGACTGCTTACAAGAGCCCGTAGTGACAGGACAAGGGGCAGTGGCTTCAAACTAGAGAAGGGCAGATTTAGATTGGATATCAGGAAGGAGTTCTTCACTATGAGGGTGATGAACAGGTTGCTCAGGCAGGTGGTTGAGGCCCCTTCCCTGGATACATTCAAGGTGAGGCTCAACGAGACCTTGGGCAGCCTGATCTAGTTGGGGATGTCCCTGATGACTGTGGGGAGGTCGGACCAGATGACCTTTGGAGGTCCCTTGTGGCCTGGCCCATTCTGTGATTCTATAGCCTACCTCTGATCAGCTTTTACCGATTACAAAAGAACTCTTGGGCCCAAGCAGTCTTTTGCCCAAATATTTCAAAGATATCTATTTGAAACAGTCTTTTGGTTTTGAAAATTATAATTTAGTTGTTCTATAAATTAAATCCAAAGGAAAATCCATAAAGACTCCTGAGAATGAGCCTTTGCTGGATTTTTTGGGTAGGAGAGATGTTAAACCTTGCTCTCACAGAATTCTTGTATTACTTTATGGAAAACAGTATTTTTGTTTCTAATACACACAAGTTTGAACCTCCAATTCTCATGTTGTGAGTGCCATACATCTACCTAAATTCGAAAGGCAGACCTGATGCAGGGATGACATGCACACGTAACTGTAAATGAGAAATCTAACCTGAGTGTTGAATGTGCACTGACATTCAGAATAACTTGAAGTACCTGGTGATTTTTAAGAGAAGAGTGTGTTGCTGTCTTGAAGAAGGAAGAATAACACAAATCTTATTAGAGAAGAAAACCTAAGATGTCTTCATACAATACGAGAAAAAGTAGAAACAGGTTTGTGGTTTGTTTGTTTGGGTTTTTTTCCTATAAACAATCAAAAAGAGAGTCCTCTTTCTAGTATTATGCATAGGATTTAGGGTAGAATGTAGAATATCTTCACAAGAGTTTGTTGAAAGAAAGTTTGTTGATGACACCAAACTGGGTGGAGTGGCTGACACACCAGAAAGTTGTGCTGCCATTCAGCAAGACCTGGACAGGCTGCAGAGTTGGGCAGGGAGAAATTTAATGGAATTCAACAAGGGCAAGTGTAGAATCTTCGACCTGGGAAAGAACAACCCCATGTATCAGTATAGGTTGGGGACTGACCTGTCGGAGAGGGGAAAAGGACCTGGAGGTCCTAATGGATGGACCATGAGCCAGCAATGTGCTCTTGTGGCCAAGAAGGCCAATGCCATTCTGGGGTGTATTAGAAGGTGTGTGGTTAGTAGGTCGAGGTTCTTCTCCCCCTCTACTCTGCCCTGGTGAGGACTTATCTGAATATTGTGTCCAGTTCTGGGTGCCTCAGTTCAGGAAGGACAGGGAACTGCTTGAAATTTCGAGTCCAGTACTGAGGTACAAAAATGATGAAGGGAGTGGAACATCTTCCTTATGAGGAGAGACTGAGGGAGCTGGGGCTCTTTAGCTTGGAGAAGAGGAGACTGAGGGGTGACCTCATTCATGTTTATAAATATGTAAAGGGTCAGTGCCAAGAGGATGGAGCCAGGCTCTGCTCGGTGATGCCGAGCAACAAGACAAGGTGCAATGGGTGGAAGTTGAGGCATAGGAAGTTCCATGGAAACATGAGGAAAATTTTTTTCACTATGAGTGTGACATGACACTGGAACAGGCTGCTCAGGGGGCTTGTGGAGTCTCTCTCTCTGGAGATATTCAAAACCTGCCTGGATGCATTCCTGTGTGATCTGATATAGGGGATCCTGCTCTGGCAGAGGAGTTGGACTAGCCTCCCTTCCTCACCTCTCCTTCTCTCAGGGCAACTGTAGAAGATGGCTACTTTCATTTTCCCATGCAATGACCTTTATCAGCCTTGCTGTCTCCTATAGAGAAAATATTGCTGCTATTGCAGACCATTAAACTATAGTTACAGTTATTTATGCACATTATTTTCAATATTGATGTTGTGTATGCATGTTATGATAACCTCAGTGCTTTACATCTTACATTTCTGTGAGCCTCATAGTGAAATATAGAATGACTCAAGTTCTGATTGAGAATTGAAGTTGAAAAAAAGAAAGAAGGAATTTAACACAATTAGAAAAAGGCCAAACTCACTTTATAGGTGGTATCCATCTCATCTAAGTATAGACATTGAAAATCCCTAAGCCATGGAAAAGTGTAATTTTCCCTTCTTTTAAAAAATGAGGAAACAACTGGTCCTTACTTGGCTTAAGTTATAATCACAGAATGCCACTGAAGCTAAACCTTTAAAGTAAAAACAATATTCAGTGCTAGGTGTTTGTTTTATGAAGAATGCCTTGTTAATGGCAGCAACATTGCACTGCTAATTGTAAATGAAACAAAATCTTCAAATACTCTATATCTATTCTTTATCAAGATTAAGCATATGGATGCATCTTTCACATTTTTGTTAGGAAAAATCTCTTAGCTTTGATTTTATTGTAGTTTGGAAGATCTGTATCTCACTCTGAATGTATATTATCATCTAAGTGATTTGAATCAATTCACTTATTGTTCCAAGATCTGACTGAGAAATTATCTGCTTTGCAAGGTCCAAACTGCTCTGATTATTTCTAACATGTAACTATAGAAAATATTCACATAAGCAGTATAATTGGTAGTTCTTGGTTTGTGGTTATGTAATTGCACATTCTAAAATACCCTGCAATGTGCAAAGGCATTTTCAGACATTTTTATACCTTTAGATTGGTCAGATAAGCAATTTTTAATTTTATATGTGGAATTTTAATTAAGGCATACCTGCTCTCTGTGACATAATGAAGTGAATGTTCAGACTTGGGATAGAATCCTATTTTAACAGCATAGTATTAATTTAATCATAGTACACAACATGGGTTGAAAATATTTTCCAGCAGTGATTTCTTTTAATTAAAAGCTAGGTTTAATAATGTTCTTTCTGTTACTTATAGCACCAAGAGATCTGGCACCAGAAATTCTTCCTGCTTTTTCAGTTCCTTTCAGGTCAAATGAAGTCCAGCTTGGGTCTAAGTGAGAGTATTGGGTCTAAGAGGGTACATGTGCCCCCACTGCAACATCTCCATGATGAGTCCAGTCTTGAAGCTATTCAATTCTCCCTTGATGTTTTTAGTCTTAAAGTATTGTTTCCATTCTATTAAAATTAAGAAGCCTTTATACTTCACAGATGGAATCAGAGCTATTCAATTTCTTATTCCTGAAGCCTTTCTTCAGAGATGCTCTTGATTGTGTTTATTCATTGATTAGTCCTCTTGAAGTCCCCTTGAAAGCAACTCTTGCTGGAATGAGCACAATTTCAGATTCAGAGATTTGAGTGTGTTCCCAAACAAATTCTAACAATACTAAATTCAATGCAAATTGAGACAAATGCATCCATTTTGGTTTAAAATATTCCTAGAACAATCCTGAATATGCCAATTTATTATTTTCCATCTGCTACCCAGGACTTTTGTCATCCTTAGATGTTTTAGGAAAAAAAAAAAAAAACCAAAAGTCATGTAATTTGTTTCACAGTTATACAGTAGTTAGCTCACTGGTTTTTAAAGGTTGCAGTTTGTTGAATCTTTGCCTGTTCTTTCTGAGAGAATCTTAATTAGCATAGCAGAAAATCTTAACTGACACATGTGTGTTTTAAAGTGCTGGAAAATCCACTTGTGGAAAGAAATAGAATGAAGACATAACTAAATTGCACATTGTCCATGGTGGGGAGATTGGAGTAGTCTCTGAGGTCCTTTCCAACCTAAGCCATTCTATGATTTGGGTCTTATATACATATCCAGTCATCATATTTTAATAAAGAGAAAAAAAAAAGGGGCTGGGAGAATCTTTGAAGGTTGCAGCCTGTTTTAAGTGGTCTATATTCCACCTGTCTTAGACAAAATGTGTGCTCTTTTCCCCAGAAAATGTTGGCTTTAATTTTCAGTTCTGCTGCTCTTTCTTATTCAATACATTGGAATGCAGAAAGATGCTGCAGGAAGTATGCACATATTCATTTTTAGCAAGTGCTAAGTGACAAAATTGTTGAAGAACAAAGAGGGTTGTTTTCTAAGTATTTAGAGCTCAAAGACAGACTCTGCCTGGTTTCTGGAGTTAATGACAGGAATGAACCATTTTGAATGTATCTAGCCCTTCCTTGCTTCAAATGATCCTGAGAATTATCAGACCATATGTTTTGGGGTTTGTTTTTTGGTTGTTTTTTTTTTTTTTTTTTGGCCATGAATTTAATTCAAGTCCAGAAGATGTTTACAGAGAAACTGCATTTGTCATTATTCTGTGCAAAGACTAATAAAATGTAAAGCAAAGAATAGATGTATTATGAAAGCAGCATGCTTAAAATACCAACCTAACACTGTTTATAATACATAAAATCCTGTAGGCTGAACAATGCCATGGCTGAAGAGTGAGTAGGATGTGTTGAGATTTTTTTCATTAGGAATAAGTGATCTTTTATCACAGTCTCACAGTATATCAGAGGTTGGAAGGGACCTCAAGAGATCATCAGGTCCAACCCCCCTGCCAGAGCAGCATCACTTAGGGTAGTCTGCACAGGAATGCACCCAGGTGGGTTTGGAAACTCTCCAGAGAAGGAGACTCCACAACCCCCCTGGGCAGCCTGTTCCAGTGCTCTGTCACCCTCACTGTCAAGAAGTTTCTCCTCATGTTGAGGTGAAATCTTCTATGTTCTAGTTTGAACCCATTGTTCCTTGTCTTATCACTGTGAACCACCAAAAGAGCCTGGCCCCCTCCACTTGACCCCCACCCCTCAGATATTTATAGACATTGATCAGATCCCCTCTCAGTCTTCTCTTCTCCACACTAAACAGCCCCAGGGCTCTCAGTCTCTCTTCATAGGGGAGATGCTCAAGTCCCTCAATCATCCTCGTGGCTCTCTGTTGGATTCTTTCCAGCAGGTCTCTGTCTCTCTTGAACTGGGGAGCCCAAAACTGGATACAGTATTCCAGGTGTGGTCTCAGCAGGGCACAGTAGAGAGGCAGAAGAACTTCCCTATCCCTGCTGGACACACCTTTATTGATACATATATCATACTATATATGATATAGTGCAATCAATTCTGTATGGTTGAAAACAAGGGTCTAAATTAATCTCTTGTGTGCATTTGAGTAATAACAATCAGAATGTTATGTAGAGATTGGATTAAAACGTTATCTATAAATGTTCATTTAATATATTAGTGGCTTATTGAAAACCAGACTCACACAAAGACACAGCAATGAATGAAGCTTTATGTGTTTTACTTCCAAGTAAGTGCAAATATTGTCATGTACTGTATCTTACAGGTTGAAATTATGATTTAGAGCAACAACTTCAGCAACTTAGTGAAAGAATGGATATAAAATTTAAAGGGACACAGACTCCAAGCTCTATTTTGAACCTTGGTGCTAGTGACCTTCCAACATTTCCACCTTTTTGCTATGCTAAATTGGGGTGCTCACAAAGGCCAACTTTAACAATGGAAGATTATTCCCATCCATGGTTGCTGCAGAGAGGAAAAGTTCCTTTAGAGAGTAATTCAGATAAATATATAGAGTTGGGTGATTGGAACTTCCTTTATAGGATGACCTCCATGAGCTTTAGAATGAGTAGACTTTGCCTAAATTTAGATCTGATGAACAACTTGTTCCTTTTGGGTGAAATGTTTACATTCATGTTTTCTGGGTGAAGTCCTAATTCATTCATACTATAGCTAACATTCTCTTCTTCTTACTCACTTTCTTTTTTCTGTTATTTATCAAAGATCCACCAAGACATGGCTATTATTTCTAACTCAGCTAATTTTAGTAATGCTTTTTACACAAGCATACTTGTTTGTTTTTTTTTTTTTTGCACTTCCCTTGCTGTAACCTGCATTAAACATCAGTATTTGCAACCTTATTTTAATCATCCTTTTTCATTGTCATGCCCATTGATACAACATTAACAAATGGGAAAAAAATACAATTTTTAATAGTTCCTTGGTCAGATGCTGTGAAACAATGTAATTGATGGGGCAGTCATGACTTCTGTTGGAGTCCTGTACTACCTGTTGACAATAGGGTGTCAATAAAAGTTAATGGGGTGTTTTAACATGTAGTAATCTATAGGAGAAATCTTCTTATTCCCTGACAAAAATTAAGAACTTCACTTATATTAAATATTAAGTAACAAGTGCAACATGCTGCCGCGTATACTGTTGTTAAAATTATGAATTTTTTAGGCATATTTCTATCCAGAGTGTTGTTTTTTAGAAGCCTGATGACTTTTTAAAGTTGTATTAAACTTGGAGGGGTTTTGCTGTAGATTTTGTTTTGTTTTGTTTTTAACTGTGGTTTTCTGTGTAAGGTTAAAAACTAAGATTTAAAGCAAAAAAAGAAAAAAAAAAGACATTTACAACCAGCACCTCCAACCAAGTTTGTTTTCTGTGGCAGTTAAGAAAAAAATAAGGGAATTTTCCTGGTGTGATGGGAGTTTGTGTGAGTCAGTTACCTTTTCTTGATGAGTCATTTCAGAATATTGAAATATAAACATTTTGAGTGGTTATTGTTATTGTGGTGCTGCTTCCTGTTGTTTTAGTTCAGAGGTCTAAGTTGTTAAGATTATCTTGATCCTACACAGAGAAAGAAGCGAGAGAAAAAATGTTTGTCTCAAACCTGTTAGTGACTACTAAAGACATAAAAGACTTATAAACCCTCAGTTTAATAAGATGTTACAAAAACTAAATAAATCTGTTCTTAAGGTACCCAAGATGCTTGTTAAGCAACCTTTAAAAATGTAGTTAAATGCCATTCAGTGATAATGTTTTGCATTATTCCTATGGATCAGAAGAGTTCGTTTTACTTTTACATTCCCCTCGAGAATGTTAAATCCAACAATATTCTCCCAACCAAGCATTTGTTATTTCCCTGGCTTTTCTGTGAAAACTTTAGATAATTTATGTGTACAATGGAGTCTTTCAGGATGATATTTTAATAAACTAGAATATAAGTACCATAGCATATGGACCTTGTGTTGCCTCTCTCCTTAAAAACAATCTGTATGAGTACTTAAAGTCAATCTGTACACAATAACACTAACTGAATATTTAGCTTTAAATTTTCCCACTGTTTTCAATCTCTTTCAATTTATAGAATCATAGAATCTTCCAGATAGGAAAAGACTCTTGAGATCATCAGGTCCAACCTTTAACTCTACTCTACCAAGTTCACAACTAAACCATATGACTAAATGCCACATCTAAATGACCTTTAAATAAATCCAGGAATGATGACTCAACTACCTCCCTGGGCAGCCTGTTCCAATGCTTGACCACTCTTTAGGGGAAAAAAACAAAAAAGAATGCCTAGTATTTTGCCTAAACCTCCCACTGTGCAACTTGAGGCCATTCCCTCTTGTTCTATCACTAATTACCTGTGAGAAGAAACCAGCACCTACCTCTTTATATTGTCCTTTCAAGTAGTTGTAGGGGGTGATAAGGTCTCCCCTCAGCCTCCGTTTCCTCATGCTAAACAGTCCCAGTTCCCTCAGCTGCTCTTTCAGACTCATTCTCTAGGCCCTTCTCCAGCTTAGTTGCTCTTCTTTGCATCCACTCCAGCACCTCAATGTCTGTCTTGTATTGAGATGTCCAAAACTGAGCTCAGTACTCAAGGTGTGGCTTCACCAATGCTGAGTACAGTCAGATTCTGAGCTCAGAGCTACTAAGTGAAACTGTATTGATAGCACTTAAGTTCAGCAAGAAATTCCATATAATACATGTATCTAGAATCATTGCAATTGTTATTACAGGCAGAGAAGCTATACAAAAGAAAGATATCTCATTTTCACTGCATCATTAACTACTTGAGTACAGCATGAAGAGTAGCCTCAAAATCATGTAAAAAGTGCCTGAGATGTATTCCATTATAGCAAAATTGCACTTATTGAGGAGTATTCTTGAGTTGACCTCAGAAATATTGTCCTCTCCCCTTGACCACCTCCAAAAAAAGAGGTCAGTCTTTATTTTCATATTATTACCTTACAGTGTTAGCCACCCAGAATATCATAGTATGGAAACAATGGAAAAAACAGTATGTATCATATTTAAGAAACAAGTTTTACTTGGAATTCTTTTATAAGTGTGAATCAAGAGTGAAATCTTGCTTTCTTTGGGATTGTGTCAGTTTTTCCACCGACTTATGAGAGCCAATATTTCATCTTCTGAATTTTCTTTAAGAAAGATCTGAACTCAAGTTTATTTAAAAATCTTAAATCAGCTTTTTTTTTTTTTTTTTTTTTTAAACCTGTCTTCTAATCACCTTGATGCTTTTCTGGTTTCTCTCTCATGCATTTTCTTTCAATGAATTAATTATTTTTTTTTAAAGAAATTTAAAATTATTTCAGCAGGTTTTAGAAAGAGAGGGAAAAAAGGATAATAGCTACATAGTGAGCATCCAAGCCAGAATGAAACCCTGCCTATCTATTTCTATGTGACTCTAAAATACAGATTTTATTCTGAGTCTGGCTGAAATGATAGTTTGTCCCAAATTTCCCACTTGGTGAATATTTTGATCCTATACTTATTGGAATCATTATGGATAATACACCTGCTGGCTTACTGGAAAATGTGCAGGGCTAAAATAGTCCAGAGAAATTTTTTTCTATTCTAGGGTGTTTTATCCGAAAAGTTTAAAAATGAAGGATAGGTGAAAAAGAATAGAAATTAATAAATCAGAATTATATAATAATTTGACTTTTGATATTTTATTTATCTGTGTGAGAGCTTAATACAGGAAAACAAATTCACCAACTTATTTTTTCCTGTGAGAAGTTGATAACACATGGTAATTTTTTCAACAAGAGAAAGGAACTGGAACTTGCAATGACATTTTTCATTTCTGTAATGTAGGTTTCCCTTTTACTTTGGAGCATTATGTTCATATCCAGAACTGCATTCATTTAAAAACATGAGAGAGAACTTCACTGAGACAAGATTGAGGAGTGCTATAAATCAGTGGATTTCCTTCATATTCTTTAAACAAAGTGGAGAGTGTCAATTTTGTCCCTTTCTGAATCAGTTTGTCTCTCCTCATTGAGTCCTTCCCATGTAAAACAAGATGATGATAGTTCCTCAGGCATAGGATATGACAAGCAACATTTTCAGTCCTTAATAAGCCCTTTAAGGTGTCAACAGTCCCACAGTATAATTCTATTCAAGTTATTTGAACTATATTTATGTTCAGTATATGATCTGTTGTGTGTTTTTTTCAGTCCTTAATAAACCCTTTATGGTGTCAACAGTCCCACAGAATAATTCTACTCAAGTTGTTGGAACTATATTTATATTCAGTATATGATCTGTGGGATGTTTTGTTTTTTTTTTTTCTCTTGAGGTAAAACTCCTCTCACCTAACTTTAATACTTAAAACCATCTGCACATGAGCTAGTTGCTCTTTGTAGCAATTCTGTGGCATGACTTCTAATGCCAGTGCATCAAACACCAGATGAGTGGTGTTAGACAAAGTCCCACTTTCCACCTCTTGACTAGCAAATGACATTTAGGTGATGAACTGAAGTGTAGATTTAAAATATGAGCATCTAAATTACATGAATCCTACTTTATGATTTCACAACTGTTATGTCTATAGTCTTAGTAAATGGTAAGGTGACTTGTCCTAGTTTTAAGCCACGAGCTGCCCAGGGCCAAAGGACACAAAAGATGTTTTATCCCTTCCCAAGGAGTCAAATAAAAAAGCTTCACATTGGATTGGAAGTTTAAATGGAAATTCTGTTAGCAAATATATACAAAAAGCATTCAGGTGAAAGGAATACATTCATAAATTAGGCTCAGTTCTTCACCTGGGCTTGGAAGTCTAAATAGAAATTCTATTAACAAATATATACAAAAGAAATTCAGGTGAAGGGAACACGTTCACAAATTAGGCTCAGTTCTTCACCTGGGCTTGGAAGTCCAAATGGAAATTCTATTAACAAATATATACAAAAGGCATTCAGGTGAAAGATTAGACTCAGTTCTTCACCTGAGTCTATCAGGACAAAACGTTCCAGAGCCTTCCAAAAACCTCCACTTCATTCAGACTCAGCAAACCCAAGAGCAGCCAAACTGCATCACCACCACTCCCCCACCTCCCTGTCAGCCAAAGCCAGGAGAAAACCTCTCCCCCACAAGCCATAAGATAACAGCCTGCACACATGTCCCAAGATGGGGAGAAGAGAGAGCCAGAACTGGCTGTACCCTTCCCTTAATTAGAGAGATACAGGAAAACAGAATAAAATAACAGATTACAATATCCTGGCACAAGCTACCTGTCCCCCTGGGACTCTCTAGCCTCTGGAGGATTTTCCTTTGTGGTTCTAACAATTAACTCTTGATTTCCCTTAACGTACAACATAGCTCTACATAAATATTTTCTTGTTATAAAAGAAGTCTGAAAATTATTGACAACTTTTTGAAGCAGACAAGAACAACTCTGTAGTAGGAATGTCATTTGGATTTTAGACTGAGATGTGCGATGAAAAAAAATTAAGCCATCTGCCTTCAGAACTCAGGGGCTTAATATACCTGCTGGGCTAATAAAATATATTGCTTCTAGCTTGTTTTGCCTATGCCACCATGTCTGCAGCAACTTTACTACTACTGTTTTTCATGGTATTTAAATTTTCTTCGGATGGAATCACAGCATGCATTTCTTTAAGCTAGCTGCATTGTGCAAAACAAGTATGGGGGTTTGTATGAAATTATTACTGGTTTGATTCATTTTGGCAGCTAGAATAAACTGTGCTTTACATCTAACACAGAGCATACCCTTTTCCATTCTGTGCTTGCTTTGAAAGTGGTGAATGTGGTTACAAGATAACTGAAAGCTTTCCTTTTATATTTTACTATTCGGAGTACAACTCAAACCAAACATAAAGAAAATTGAGTCCTCTCTGAAAAAAAAAAAAAGATTTTGGTTTGAAAGCTGCAGTAAATGTAATAATTATTTTATTAGTCAGCAGGTGGGTTATGAAGTTGCAGGGTCAAGTTGGTAAATTTAATTTACACTACAACTTCTGTTTGCTGCTTACATGTGTCTCCTACCATTTTAATGCCACTCTTAAACTGGCATTAATTCTGAGGTGAGTGAACAACCTGAGGAGAGACGTGATTTGTATTTTGCTGTCATAGTGCTTTGCTAGGAAACCTTGTCTCTTCCACACATGGCAGGGAAGGTAAATGTTACCCACTGGAAACACCTCTTATTCCCTCTAGCCTGCTGCTAGAGCCCAAGCACTAGCAGCCTTGTGGCTTCCCATGCTGGACCTGTCCTAATATACCATTGCCCCTCAATCTGACATAGTTTGTGATATCAATGACCAAACCAGGCTTTCCTTGCTTTGCCAGTCCTGTGATATCAATGACCAAAACAGGCTTCTCCTGCTTTGCCAGTCCTGTGATATCAATGACCAAACCAGGTTTTTCTTGCTTTGCCAATCCTGCCCCTTGAAAGTGCAAACCAGTGATGCACTTCAGCTGTTGGCATTGCTTCCAAGATGTGCTTTGACAGCAGCAGTAGTGGGGCCATCAAAGGGGCCACACACAAACACTGTTGTACTTGTTCCTGCCCACCTGCAAACCACCATCTGCACAATCATTCCCTGTGTGAAATTTGTTCTCTGGCCTGGTAGGAAGACAACACAAAACCAGCCTACTACAGATGGAGGTTGCAGGCACCACTGCTTCTGCAGGGCTGAAGGGAGCTCCTACCCACCCTCATCCAAGAAGCTGAAGAGAAACAGCCTCTGCCTGAGCAAGGGCAGAGAATTGCTGAAATCCTGTTTAATTTTTCAGGTGTTTTGTTCCTTCAAAACGATTCTATTAACTTTTGGGGGATTTTTTTGGAGGTAGCATTCAGAATTCAAAACGTCACTCATGAATAACTTGGCAAAGGGCAAAAAAAATGCATTGTGAAAAGCTAATTTAAATAGAAATAGGCTCATTCCTTTGTGTGGGTTGCATATGCCTTTTTTTTTTTCAAAAAGTAAAAGAAAAATCTAGATTTTTATGAGCAAATTCAGTTGTCTGAGGAGCTACTCTGACATCTTCAGGAAAAGAAATGAAAAATAAAGCTAGGTGAACTGTTTGTCATTTTTGTACAGCTGGCACTCTCTAGACTTTTTGGTTACATTTGAGGAATGACAGTTTCTTAGGATGAATGGGAAGGCAGGAAGAGAGATTAAGGAAGAAAAGATACTTGCATAATGTGGATAACGTGATATTTACTGGAAATTAGGTGATCATAACAGAAAAAAAGATATTTTCCCCTATTCTTGTACACAAATGAAAAGCTGTAGACTTCATAGGAAATAGTCCTATGCAACTACTGTTCTGACAAAGACAGACTCAAAAGACTGAGGGAGAAAAAAGAGCTATTCTGACTTCTGAAATGTCAAGGACATTTAAAGATACTTTTGCATGTGCTCTGCAATGCCTTATTCTAATATATCATAAATGCTAGCTGGCAGATTACATCTCATATTTTCAAAAGCCAAATTCTGTACTGTTCTGCTCTAGGTGTCTTCTTGTCTATGGGGTTCATGAACATCCTTGTGATCTGTCATAGCAGATTTGATATGCACAGAAACCTGAGAGAAAAATGATTTGTAAACACTCAAAGATATATAAACACTCAAATACAGGTATATAAACCTATATAGGATGGACATAAAGCATAAAGCAGTGAACATAAGTGACTTTATGTAAATTGGGAGGAGATATATTTACATACAAGTTCAGTGTCTTGTTATTACTTAATAATTCCATAAGAAACATGATAATTTCTTTTAATAG
This sequence comes from Indicator indicator, assembly GCF_027791375.1. Classification (NCBI taxonomy): domain Eukaryota; kingdom Metazoa; phylum Chordata; class Aves; order Piciformes; family Indicatoridae; genus Indicator; species Indicator indicator. The sequence continues at coordinate 125,164,901 of NC_072010.1, read as the reverse complement.
TCACTGTTATTGGTTTTCTCACCCTGTCATTTTAAAATGGCAAGTATGAAAGGTGATATTTCATTTAGCGAAGATAAAACTAACCCAAACAATATAAAGGATGCTTTGAGGCTTACATGCCACATGAAAAGCTTTTCATGACTTGAAAATTTTCTTTTTATTTTTCAATGTATGGCAAAGTAACTCTTCTGAAAAAAATGCCAACTGACCTAGTTTTTTTATTAAACTGAGTGCTTCATTCTATTGAAGGACAGAAAACTTGCATTAACTTGATTAAAAATACTGTAGCGAGTCACTAGGAAAAGGATGAGACTACTCTTAGGATTATAAAAGGATTTTGTGAGGCCCTTTTTAATAAGTAAATTGTTAGAGAATGAATAGTTACATGTGTAGAAGGTCCTTACAGTTCCTACTCATGAACATTATGGAAGAGTTAATGAATTAAGTAGAATACAAAATGAAATTCTGACTAAGAAACTGTGTTGGAGGGGTTGTAATACTTGTTCTTTATGGCAGTTGATAGCATCAAGTTAAATTAACTGTTCAGTATTCAGTATATGGATTTTTTTGCCTTCACCATGCATATCAAAATAATACTCGTTTTGTTAGAGGGGTTTCAGCATCATTGGTGTGTTAGGATAGAAGAAAAAGAAAAAAAGAAAAAGAAGAAAAAGAAAAAAGAAAAAGAAAAAAGAAAAAGAAAGAGAAAGAGAAAAAGAAAAAGAAAGATAAAAAGAAAAAGAAAAAGAAAAAAGGAAAAGAAAAAGAAAAAAAAGAAAAGAAAAGAAAAAGAAAAAGAAGAAAAGAAAAAGAAAAAGAAAAAGAAAAAGAAAAAGAAAAAGAAAAAGAAAAGAAAAGAAAAAGGAAAAGAAAAAGAACAAAGGAAAAGAAAAAGAAAAAAAAAAAAGAAAAAGAAAAAGAAAAGAAAAGAAAAAGCAAAGAAAAGAAAAAGAAAAGAAAAAGAAAAAGAAAAGAAAAAGAAAAAGAAAAAGAAAAAGAAAAAGAAAAAGAAAAAAGGAAAAGAAAAAGAACAAAGGAAAAGAAAAAGAAAATAAAAAAAAGAAAAAGAAAAAGAAAAGAAAAAGAAAAAGCAAAAGAAAAAGAAAAACAAAAAGAAAAAGACAAAGAAAAAGAAAAAGAAAAAGAAAAAGACAAAAAAAGAAAAGAAAAAGAAAAAGAAAAAGCTCTTTTCTGCACCTTCAGCCATTAAAAGAGAAGGTAGGTCAGTGCTGGAATAGGACTGTCACAGAACCAAATTCCTGAAGTGGGATTACATTGACACTGTTTGCATTTTCCTGATTTATTGTAGTATATACAGGATTTTAAGAAAACGGGGGGAAAAAAGGGATAATAAAGGTATCATTCACACTGCAGCACTGGGCTGTTATGCTAAAAGATTTGAAAGAGAATTCCAAATGCATTCACCTACATCTAAGAGACATTTAATACTTTTTTACTTATAGCAAGCATTGAAATATAAAACTGGTTTTAAAACATGACCTGTCTAAAATCAGTTTTGTCTGTTGCACTTTGAATTAAAAGCATTTAAGTGTTTATAATTAAACACACTCACACCCTCATTGACTAAACCTGAATGGAACTCAGCAGTCAACAGGAAACATTCTCAGTTCAAACAAGTGCTCCTTATCCTCTCCCAAATCTTCACCAGAATTTTTGTGGAAAGAAGAATAATTTTTTTATGCCTCTGTTAGATTTTATGGGGAGAACCCCTGCCCTATATTTTTAGCAATGTTTAGCTGTACTTAACCTTTACAAAATTTTCAGTTACACGCCTTTGAAAAATATATGAGGCTTTCTGACCTGGAAGTAAAAGACACTTTTAACAAAAGAAAGCTAATTTTAAAATCTTGCTTAGAATATATTATTGGAAAGCTCCTTTATGAAATAAGAAGAAGGTTTTCATGCCTATGGTGATGCATCAACTCTTTTTCCTAAATGAGATGCCAGTCTTGCTGGGGACAGGGGAAGAGTTTGCTGTGAATTCAAACCAAGAATGGATAAACCAAGTATTTGTTTGAGACAAAGATACCTCTCCTTCTACCATGAAACATACACTTGGTAAGACTTGAAAAATACACCCTGAGGGATTCATTGCCTGTGGGAGACAATGAATATGAGAAGACAGAAGGAGTAAGAAGCTTCCAGTAGTTGAGATGAGAAATGTGCACAGAACAAAACAGTGATTTTTTGGTTGTTTTGTTTGTTTGTTTGCTTGTTTGTTTTAAGAAGTCCTGCTGTAAATGTGTTTCTGATTTTCCCTTCTGTGGGAACCTGTACCATTTTTCACAAGACAGTAATGACACTAAAGACTCTGGTGAGATAGACAGAAGGTGGGAATTTATTTAACTGAATGCAGTTGTGTCGGCCACAGTGAATGGCTGCTATAATCACCTCTTCTAAAACCCATTTCAGGTTTCAACAGTCCATGGTTCAATGGAACTCTTCAGAAGTGCTATAGTTGTTGATATGCTGTTCAAGAAAACAACATGAGTGGAATGAATATACCTAGATTTATTTTTACTCTGTACTGCTGCTTTATAAAGGAAATAGAGGAGAGAAAAACAAGAGAGCAAACTGCTGTGAAAAATAATTAAAGATATAAATACTTGGAAAGTGAAGATTGTTTGACATTCTTTAAACTATTAAACAGCTTCTGTATTTTAATGTTGCATATTGCATTATTATTATCAGAGATATCACACTGAATTTTGATTCTAATATCCATTTACAAAAAAAAGGTTTATGTAAGGCTTTGATTATTTATGTACTAACAGATTTTATACCAACTACTTCATAAACTTTGCTCAGTTGAAATGATGAGTAGAGAAGTTCGTAGGTGATGGATACTTAGTTAATTTTTCTTTTTACATTGTATGTTTCTGCATTCAGCTGGTGAAGAATGTACCCTACATGGTTCTCACTGAGTTGATGCTTTTGTGTGAGTTTACTGCCCAAGGTTTCTATAAAGGTGTGAAAGAGTCTAGTGCAGAGCCACAAAAATGATTAGGGGAGAGGAACATCTTCCTTATGAGGAGAGACTAAGGGAGCTGGGGCTCTTTAGCTTGGAGAAGAGGAGCCTGAGGAGTGACCTCATTCATGTTTATAAAGATGCAAAGGGTGAGTGCCAAGAGGATGGAGCCAGGCTCTGCTCAGTGATGCTAAGCAACAGGACAAGGGGCACTGGGTGGATGTTGAGGCATAGGAAGTTCCATGGAAACGTGAGGAAATTTTTTTTCACTGTGAGGGTGACAGAACACTGAAACAGGCTGCTCAGGGGGGTTGTGGAGTCTCCTGCTCTGGAGATATTCAAAACCTTCCTGGATGTGTTTCTGGGTAAGCTGGTATAGGTGATCCTGCTCTGGCAGGGATGTTAGACTGGATGATCTTTTGAAGTCCCTTCCAACCCCTAGCATTCTGTGAGTCTGTGAAATCAATTCAATAAAAACATCACCTAAAAGTAGAGCTAGACATCATTTACTTATTTAATAAATATTGATTTTCCTCCCTCCCCCCCCAGGGGTAGTTTTCACAATCTTTTTAGAATTTGTATGAAATCCAGTGAGGAGTTTTGCCCTTACCTGTCAGCTTTGCCTTTACCTGTCATCATGAAATATTTCAACGGCGTTATGCAGCCTTTCCTGTCTGAAAAGCTTTATAATCATTGTCCTAACAAGTGATAGACTCCAAATTGCCCTTGAAACTATTGCATGATTTTGGTTTACTTGCTTAGTTACTTTAAGTCTCAAAATAGCATTATAGCAAAAAAAAAAAAAAAAAAAAAAAAAAAAGTTGTATCTATGAATTTCTTTTTTCTCCCTTCCTAGGGTTATGTGTGCTATCTACACAGATATGTGAGAACTACCTGTGCATCTTATACAGACATGTTAAGCGATATCAAAATATAGATATATAAAGAATACAAAAATAGGTTTTTAAAAGCTAAAATTGATCTATATAATGTGGCTGTATTACGTGAATAGCTGACTATAGCCTGTAAGCCCTCCTCCATCCTCCCCTGGCTGCACTGAAAGAAAAAGCCCAACACTTTAACTAGGCAAAACCTGAAACACTTTTTAATTTGTCAGTTAAAGTGAGATTTTTACATCCATGTATAACATTGCTTTAAAATAACCTTGACTGGCCTTTGGAAACTGATACCATGTGTCTTGCACTCCACTCAGGCAAATAAATGTGATACTGAAGCAGCTCAACAACTAGACAGGCACTTAGAATTTTTCTAATCCTTTTTTCATATCTCATCTGTAAGAAAGTGAATGCTTACATTATACATCAGGCTTTTAAGCTTTGCTTCCTACAAGATTTATTTCTGGCTAACACAGCAGGAAAAAAAATACCTGAAATTATGTAGATTTTTTTTTCCCCTCTGAATCCTGAGTCAAGTCTTAATGGTCAATGAAATATGAGTGCAGAAGTTAATGAAAAAAAAAAGGTTATAATTGAGAAATTAAACCTTTAGGAAGTGAGGAACTTTGGAGGTGGTTGTATGTTAGAGAAGGCAGATATTGCAGCAAGTGAGGATCAAAACAAATCTTAGTGTTGCTTCTGGTGATTAGTTATTGGGATGTGCTGCTTGAAAGATCGTGTTGTTTGTAGTCTTCTTTCAGAGTGACACAGTTCTGTTACTTGCCCTGTGGTTCCATCAGATGATGGCTAGAGTCAAGGAAGTGTCACCTCTGTCTGGCAGTCATTCTTGAAAATCAAGTTTTTCTTACCAATGAAACAAAGAAATAACATGTTCTAAGCAGCTGCTGCAGGATTGAATTACAAGAGCAGTAATAGACAGGAGCTTTCTGGATGTTTCTAGGCAGGTCTAGGTTTGGAGATCTTTTAAGAACTTTTCTTTGGTTTCACTGCTGATGAATTCGAACACTCAAAATTCAAAATTTCATGTAAACTCTCAGTTGTCTGCATCAGGTTCCTAAGGAGAGTAAGAAAAAGACCCAGAATTTCTGTTTATAAGTTAACAGACTTGTCTCATTGTCCTTCCTGTCTGACAAATGTCTGCATTGCAGGAAATGTCATTGTGGTCTGCAATAATTGGCACTTTCAGTGGTGATCTCAGCAGAGATGAGACTTGAATAGTTTTGGAGGTTGTACTACAGGCTCACTGTTAGGTGAAGTCATAGAATGGTCTGGGTTGGAAGGGATCTCCAAAGGTCACCTACTGCAACCCCCTCTGCAGTAAGCAGGGACATCCTCAACTAGATCAGGTTGCCCAGAGCCCTCTTGAGCCTCACTTTGAATATCTCCAGGGATGGGGCCCTAACCACCTCCCCAGGCAACCTGTTCCAGTGTTCCACTACCCTCATGGTAAAGAACTTGTTCCTAACATTCATAGTAAATCTGCTTTTCTCTAGTTTGAAGCCATTGTCCCTCATCCTACAACTACAAGCCTTTGTAAACAGTCCCAAAAGTATGTTAGCCAAGGAGGAGTGGAGAAACCTTTTCTGCTCTGGTTTGTAGATAAAGGAAAGAATGTGGTTCATGATATCCTGACTGTTTGCTACTTAGGACAAATAACTTCATTTAAAATTAAATGGGCTGTGCCCTGTTTCTAATTTTTTTTCAATACTTTGCCTTTGGCTGTCATAGAAATGGAAAAATAACTTGTGAATATCAAATCAAGATGGTTATGAAAGTGTTGCTAAGATTCAAATTCCTTTTTTTTCTACACAGAAAGCAAGAAAATAGTTGTGATATTGTCTTATTTTGCTTCAGATCAACTGTGTTTTGCAGCCACATAGTTCAGCAGCTGCCAGTAGGCATTGGTTTGTGTACTAACTCTGACAATGGCTTGCAGAGGTGATTAGTCCTTGCTATTTGCATTTGCAACTCATCATTGCTGTAATCAGGATCCTAGAGTTCACTTGGTATTCTCTGAAGGGTTCATGAGGTGTTCTTTCAGATAATTTTGCAGGCTTAAAATAAAGTTGGAGACAGTTATTAGGAGACCAGAGTGAGAATATGTAGATATTTTACAATATTAGGCAGGTTAAATTGTTGATCTTTTTACTCAGTTCTTAGATAATTGTTTTCAAATAGCAATTTACAGAGTGAAAAATCACTATTAGCATTCAGAAAGGCAGTATTCCTTCAAAATGAAGAAACAAACAAAACCTCACCAACTAACAGGATAAGAGTGAGAGCTGGTACTGTGAAGGGAAGGCAGAATATGTAGACTCTGCTGTTAGCATTATGCCCAGATTTAAAGTTGTTGCCTTTAAGTTCACAGCTGCACTGAACTTCTACTGCTCCTATCTCATCAACTCTACTGCAAAATGGAACGCTGAGCTGTGCTGTGAGAGCTGAGACAGGCATTGAAATTTTCCAGAAAGATCAGCTGAAATATTCCCATGCTGCTCACAGTCTCCCTTCCCACTGCATCTCAGGCTGTCCACAGCCCTGCTCGTTGGAGGAGAGCTGTGCAAAATGCTTTCCAGCAGCAGCAGCCACTTGGTAATTGTTTCTCTGTCTCAAGATGCCAGTGCTTCTAAACAAGGCAACAGGTAAAACTGTCAGTGAAAACTGCATAACACACTGTTGCCTACAGCTGTGAAACATGCTGTGGATGCAGGAGATAAACCTCAAAGAGTACTGTTTTGCAGGGAAGAGTTGTTTCCAGCTCATCTAGATTTTTTTTCTGGTCCACTGCAGGCTTTTATAAAGACAGGTTGAACGTGACAGTGGTAGGATTACCTATTAGCTTTTCACTCACAGCAAACTGCAGTAAATTTTCTCTAAAGAACCTTTCAATTGCTTTATTCCAAACAGAGACATGCAGCACTTCTTTGTGTGCTTGTCTTCCCAGTCATAAATTCTTCTAATTGGATTCTGAGGGGAAGAAAAGTGAAAAGCCATCTAGTGCAGGTTGCACTGGAACACATCCTGTGCAGGTTGTGCAGGTCTAGAAAGGTTCTAGAGAAGGAAACTCCACAACCTCTTTGGGGAGACTGTTCCAGTGCTCCAGGACCCTTACAGTAAAGAAGTTCTTTCTCATGTTGAGGTGGAAATGAGTGCTGCAGTTTCCATCTATTGCCTCTTGTCCAATCACAGCACACAAGTGAGCAAAGGCTGTCACTTCCCTCTTGACACCCAGCCCTCAGATATTTATACACATTTATTAGATCCCCTCTCAGTCTTCTCATCTCCAGACTATTAAACAGCCCCAGGTCTCTCAGCCTTTCCTCATAAGGAAGTGCTCCAGTCCCTTAATCCTCCTTGTAGTACTTCATTGGACTCTCTCAAGTAGATCCTTGTCCCTCTTGAACTGGGGAGCCCAGAACTGAATGCAGTATTCCAGGTGGGGCCTCATAAAGCAGAGTAGAGAGGGAGGAGAACCTCCCTTGATCTGCTGGACACATTCTTCTTCATTCCCTTGATTCCAGCACTGCTGGCTTGTTTACAACCACCCTTGCATTGGAAAAGGGAGTAATTGCTCTCAAATTTGCAATAAATAACTATCACAGTCTCACAGTATATCAGAGGCTGGAAGGGACCTCAAGAGATCATCAGGTCCAACCCCCTGCCAGAGCAGGATCACTTAGGGTAGTCCGCACAGGAATGCATCCAGGTGGGTTTGGGAAGTCTCCAGAGAAGGAGACTCCACAACCCCCCTGGGCAGCCTGTTCCAGTGCTCTGTCACCCTCACTGGAAAGAAGTTTCTCCTCATGTTGAGGTGAAATCTTCTATGCTCAAGTTTGAACCCATTGTTCCTTGTCCTATCACTGTGTACCACCCAAAAGAGCCTGGCCCCCTCCACTTGACACCCACCCCTCAGATATTGATAGACATTGATCAGATCCCCTCTCACTCTTCTCCAGACTAAACAGCCCCAGGGCTCTCAGTCTCTCTTCATAGGGGAGATTCTCAAGACCCCTAATCATCCTCATAAATAAAGTAATAAACATAAAATTCACAATACAAAAGAAAATCAATTTGGAAAGAGGCTATTGGTAAAATAGCCATAGGAGGACAGCACTCTCAAACCAGTGCATCTTTTATCCATCTGCAGTTTGCAGTTCCTTGAAAAGACTCTTACAAAAAAAAAAAAAAAAAAAACCAAAACAGAGTGAGAGAGGAAAAAGGGGCATGATGCTGAGCTAAATGCATTTTCTTCAATATTTTCTTCTGTCCTTTAAAGGAATAATATTTTTATTTCTGGTCCCTACATCGAAAGTGCAATAAAATGTAATTAACTGGGAATAGGAAGTAGAATTGACTGCTTGAAGGGAGAGTGGTTATTTTAGCTGTATTTGGTATTTAAAATAGATGTCAGATTGGCAGAAGACTTTTCTAAGATGATAAGCTGCAGCTAATTAGAGATATTATGTTATTTCTGGATTTTTTATTTCTAAAAAATATTTGTTGCCACTAAAATTCCAAGAAAGTACATTGGGTTTGTTTATTTATTTGGGAGTGGATTTGGTATTATTTGGGGTTTTGGTTTGGTTCTTTTCTTTTTTTCTTTTCTTTTATTTTTCTTTTTGTTGTTGTTGTTGGGTTTTTTTCCTCCTTTTAATAAAACATTTTGAATTTGGATTTTTTTTTTTTTAAAGCATACTGTGCAATATGTTTTCCAAGCAATCTCTTTTCTGTTTTTTAAGGATGTTAGAGTAGTAATGATAGACAGGGAAAAAAAAAAAAAAAAGGAGCATGGATCTGTGTATAATCTTGCCTGTATTCTCAAAGAGAAATGCCAGCTGACAAAAATAGGATAGCATTAAAGGTCCACTTGACAGCAGCTTCCTCCCTATTACTATTTCACGGTATCTGAGAAATGATGGTTTGTTCCTCACAGTGAGAGATGGAAGTCAGCAGGGCATTTCATCTCTGAAAAGAATTGAAAGATACTGCCTTTCAGCTGATTATATGTTAGTATATTTTAGTAGCATCTTTTATGGAAGAAATGTCAATTTTTTACAGTAGGGCCATGGTTTGCCAAGCCAGACCTCACTGACATGACTTATTGGTGGCTGCCTCCTTCCTAAGCACTGAAATTGCTACCTTGTATGTATCAGAATTAAGTTTCAAAGCTTAAGAACTCTAGCTGGGCCCTAATTGTGATTTTAAGATAAGGTTTAGCTATAAGTAGGGGGAAAATATCTAAAGAATTGCATGTTTATACTGATATCCACACTACAATTATCAGCTTTTTTTCTTGAGGTTTTGATATCCATCAGAAAACGTGTGCTGTAAAACTCCCACTAGAAAAAAATATATTTGTTCAAAAGAATCTTTAAAGATTTGTACTGATGTGAAACTGCTTTATTTGTCAGCTGGCAAAGGCACTCACTAATGTATATATGTGCCAGTTACCATAGCTTGGTCCTCTTCAGGGAAATAAATATATGACCCAACTGAGTAGAAGTCCTTGTTATCACAAAGCCTGCTGCCAGTAGCTGTATTGCCCACAGAACTATCAATAAATAGTATATAAGAGTGATATTAGATTAAATGTGTGTAAAACAAGATGATTAATCAGCTTTCCTTCATGTTCTCTTAACCTGGTCTCTGAGTGCCCAAATAATTCGAAAAACCAAAGCTGCAGTGTTCTAAGTTCCCAACAGATAGAAAAGTCAGTGAACCAAACACAGATTTGTAGTCTAAGACATTAATTTTTCATTGAGGTTATAAGAAAGCAGTTACAGTGTGTATTTAAGTTTTATCTCAGAGAAAGTAGCAAATGAATTCTGCATCGAAGTCAAAGGCTGTGAAATTTAAATAGGACAAACATTCATACAGAATGTGTTTATACTTGGTTGCATATATAATTTAGTACTTTTAACTCCTTTTATCATGTAGTGTAGCTCAGGAAAGTAAGCTTTGTCCTCTTTTTTGAGTCTGGGGAAAAGGCTGGCTTTTCAGTTAGAAGATTCTGGGATTTATTTATCTAGTTATCCTTAGGCTCAGTGTTAACCACAGAATGGTTAACCACAGTGGTTAATCACAGATTGCGGTTAACATATTTTCAGCTGTCTGCAGTCAGATGATCTTTATTGATGATCTGGATGAGGGGATTGAGTCCATCATCAGTAAATTTGCAGAAGACACCAAGCTGGGAGCAGGTGTTGATCTGTTAGAAGGTAGAAGGGCTCTGCAGAGGGACCTTGACAGGCTGGACAGATGGGCAGAGTCCAACAGGATGGCATTCAACAAATCCAAGTGCCGGGTGCTGCACTTTGGCCACAACAACCCCATGCAGAGCTACAGGCTGGGGTCAGAGTGGCTGGAGAGCAGCCAGGTGGAAAGGGACCTGGGGGTACTGATTGACAGCAGCTGAACAGGAGCCAGCAGTGTGCCCAGGTGGCCAAGAGAGCCAATGGCATCCTGGCCTGCATCAGGAATAGTGTGGCCAGCAGGAGCAGGGAGGTCATTGTACCCCTGTACACAGCACTGGTTAGGCCACACCTTGAGTCCTGTGTCCTGTTCTGGGCCCCTCAGTTTAGGAAAGATGTTGAATTGCTGGAGCATGTCCAGAGAAGGGCAACGAGGCTGGTGAGAGGCCTTGAGCACAAGCCCTATGAGGAGAGGCTGAGGGAGCTGGGACTGTTTAGCCTGGAGAAGAGGAGGCTCAGGGGTGACCTCATTGCTGTCTACAACTACCTGAAGGGAGGTTGTAGCCAGGAGGGGGTTGGTCTCTTCTCCCAGGCAACCAGCACCAGAACAAGAGGACACAGTCTCAAGCTGCACCAGGGGAGGTTTAGGCTGGAGGTGAGGAGAAAGTTCTTCACAGAGAGAGTGGTTGGCCATTGGAATGTGCTGCCCAGGGAGGTGGTGGAGTCACCATCCCTGGAGGTGTTCAAGAGGGGATTGGACGTGGCACTTGGTGCCATGGTTTAGAGAGTCATGAGGTGTAGGGTGACAGGTTGGACTCGATGATCCTTGAGGTCTCTTCCAACCTTCTTGATTCTTGATTCTAATTGTTAATTCTGGATATCAAAACTAGAAACTTAGCAAAAAAAATTAGTTATATCCAAAATATATTCATACATTTATTTATGAATCTCCATAGTAAAATATTGTGATGTTTTTACTGACAATAAGACAGAATTCCAACAACAGTGTCTTAGGTGTTTTGCTGCTTTTTCAGGCTGTAACATTAAGTTGTAGCCACTTCTCAGATGGCTGTGACAGAGGAGTCTTCTTTTCATTAAGAATAAAGCCAGTGCTGGGCTCACCAGTTTAGAGGAAACATTGACTTAACTGTACCAAGCTCAGAGAAGGGCTGCAAAGACTAAGCACCTGGAACATCTCACATATGAGGAGAGTCTGAGAGACTTAGGACTGCTCAGCCAGGAGAAGAGAAGCCAGAGGGGGATTTATCCATATCCATACATACCTGATTGAAGATGTAAAAATAGCAGAACCACACTCTTCTCAGTGGCAGAACAAGAGGCGATTGACACAAACTGAAACACAGAAAATTCCACTTAAGTTTAAGAGAAAACTTCTTCATTATACAGGTGGTCACATACAGGTATGGGTTGGCCAGAGATTCTGTGGAGCCTCCATCCTTGGAGATATTCAAAGTTCAGCTGGACACAGCCTTGAACAACCTGCTGTCTGAGCAAAGACTTGGACCAGGCAAACTCCAGAAGTGCCTCACAGGTTCATCTAGTCTGTAGATCTTTGAAAACATATTAATGACCAAAAAATGGCAAAATGAATAGATGTGGATTAGAAGTCTCCATCCAGGGATCCTGCACTCCTTGAGCACTGTACTGTATCATGGTTCTCGCCTTATCCTTTTAATTTATTTAACAAAGGACTGCTGAGGGCAGGTGCAAGCAAATGTAAAAGGAAGTAGAAAAGCACAAGAATTTGGGCTTTGGGTTATGTCTGAACTTTTATGTTCTTTTTCACTTGGTGTGTTCTTTACAGATATTAGGTAGCCATCCACAGGATAAATCAGATGTAAATGTTGTAATAAAAAATAAGTGTCTGACGGCTGCATAAAAAAAAAAAAAGTCAGGTTAAACTTGGTTATCAATATAATAGCTTCCAGAATTTTGGTGGTAGCAGTCAGAAAAGGACAAAGTTATGTCAGTGGTGGCTTTTTGTAACTTCATTGAAATTATCAATCATCTGGAATGTCTATTAACTGAAATACCTTTAAATGGGACAGTTAATTAGTCAGCTGGTGCACAGAGAAGACTTATGTGCCTGAAAAATAAAGATACAAGGTCATCTTATTGCCTGATAGAAGCTGACTCTCTCTTTATGCTGCACTGTTCTTGTGACAGGCTTCATTGGTCAGGCTAATATGAGTTCATGACTTAGTAGCTGCCTGCATGAAAGTCAGTGTTCAGTGCAGCCACCTCCAGAACTTGCTCTTTGGAGCCAGCTTTCAGAGTGACTGAGCTCCTGGGTTGGGCCATGTGTTCTGGACAGATTCCAGTAGAGGTTATTACAGACTGCTGTACGTAATTATCTCCTACACTTTTAATTTGCTGTGGTATTCACTTCCAGCACTGTGCAGTTCTGTGAACTCTTGTTAATTGCTTCATTTTGTTTGAGGGAATGCTGTATTTTAGTAGAAAACGAAATTATTCTTCTCTCCCTTCCTCCTTTTCCCTTCCACTTTCTCTCTGGATGTACATATGTGCATATTTATTAACACAATTATCTGTTCTTACTGCAAGCCATTGTTAAATAACAACTGTAAACCAGCTCATCAGCTATTTATGATACATAGTTTAATAACTCTCAGATTCACTGCTTTCCCAAGTATTACAAAGAGAGTGGCAGGCAGAAGAGCTGATAGCACTCCAGCAGCAGAAAGCACAGCACGTTTCAGTTACATCCAGTGATGTGAAGTATACCTTAGCTGTGCCACACTCACAGTAGCTCTGCTGGAAAATGTCAACAATGTGTGGCATCATCTCTGTGTCTTGATGGCCATGTCAAAGCCTTTTCCATCTGTGCTGATGAAACTGATGTTTAAAGGCACAACCTTAGCAGTACTGTAGGAATCTAGGCTGCCTGAGTACCTGTATCAAATGTTTCCAGACAAGGTACATTTTAACCACTACATAAAATCAAATAAAAATACCAGAGCACATACCTACCAACCACTGATTTGCAAAAGTAAGTGGAGGGGAGTTTGGTGGGGAAAAGTAATTTGTCTTTTTTTAAACAAGATTGAAACTACATACTTCCAACACAGAGGAATATAGAGAAAATTTACTACAGAGCTTGAGACTGCAGGTCTGTTCTGAAATTTGCCTGTCTGCTTCCTCCCAGAGATATAAATCACTCATGGAAACCAAGTGTTTCAGCCTGAGCTTCTGCATAAGTGCTCACAACAGAGTCCTTGAGGTAAAAATACTGATTTTAGCAGAAAAAATAACCACATTTATCACAATCCACAGCAGTTTGTTGTTTGGTTTTGTGTTTGTTGGTTTGTTTGTTTGTTTGTTTGTTTGTTTGTTTGTTTTTTAATTCCTCTGAAATAGCTGTCTCTGATTGATGTTGGGAGTCTGATTTAGTTCACTTTGTTATTGTTTACCATGACTCAGATCCCCAAAGATATTGAGGTGCCCAACTCTCACTCCAGTCTCTATTTCTATGAGTCAGTTTCTTAAACTAGCTACCTTTTGCATTTGAGAATCTGTGCCTAAACATTATATAAGAAATAAAACTTCAATTATTAGTTTATTTTAAAAGAACTGGCAGATCTTTCAATAATTTTATATGCATTTGAAAATAACTAAAAACTTTTGAAATGTAGGAAAAAATTACTTCCCTGTCTTTTGCTCACTTAATCTCATTTGTGACTTTGGGCACAGACATACAGCTAAAGGCATCAGGCCTCCTTAATGCTTCTTTGAACAAATATTTGCAGCTCCCCTCTATTTTGTAAGCATCTTTAATCTGAGTGAAAATACAGGAATAGAAGCATTGCTTTTCACTTTTCTTAAGGTTAAATGTAAATGTTTTAGCATCATGTGACAGTTTGGGGCTAATCCCTAGGAAATTTTCCACAGATTGAATAGAAAGTGATAGAATGTAAATATATTACCTTTGGATGCAAAACAAAAATAATGATAAGGTCTAAATAATCCCATTGGTCTGATAACTAACTTAAAGTTAGTTGTATAAACTAACTTGCTCTCTTTCTCAGCTCTTTGCTGTAGCTGGTACTAGCTGGTGGCTTTTGCTTGGCTGTTGCTGACCTTGGCTGCATTCTTGTTGTGGCTAAGTGCCAAAAAGGTATTCTCTGCTCTTCTTTCTCTCTTTTCCCTTGTCCAGGAGGGAGGAAGGGAATTGAGAGGGGGAAGCTGTTAATAACCCCCTGGTTTTGTCCAAGGGGGTCATTGTGTTGTTTATAAATTGTAAATATATGTAAATATTTTGTATTTCATACATATTCATTGCATTTCATATTTCTAGATATTAGTTTTGCTTGTAAATACAGCTTCATTTGCTTCCATTTGAGCTGGTCTGGCAATTTTATTTTGGGGAGGGGTAATTTCAACCCACCACACATCACTTTCTTTCAGCAATATTTATACACATTCTTTTCATGGGCAGCATAAGTATGCAAGAGAGCTGAGCACTGTCTCATTTATGGTGCTAAAAAGAAAATGCCTGGAGGAGATTTTACAATAGCAACCAGGCTGACAGGATTACTTGATCTGAAGAGAGATGATAAAGTTTCTAATGTCCTCATCATGTCACTGAGAAATAACTATTAAACCTGAACTCCAAATGTGATAAAAACATTTGTACTATTGCCATGTAATATTAGCTATCACTAAATACCATTCAAGATCATCATGAGGAAAAGTCTAACACATTTTTAACTTCAAGTTGCAGGGTTTTTTTTTCTTTATATATATATATATATATATAACTTCTGAAAATGAAGGACCAATATTGTCTCTTTTCTACTACTAAACACTTGCTTGTAAACTCTCCACAAATGCTGTTTTAATGTTCTGTATCATTTCAGACATTATTTTATTTTATTTTATTTTATTTTATTTTATTTTATTTTATTTTATTAAAGAGCCTTCTAGTAGCATGTAATGCAAGTGAGACCATCCTGTGCTGCACAAGTGCTGAGTATAACATTAACAAGCCAATGACCTTTATGTATGTTGCTGGTGACATTTGGTGTCAGATTGTTTCCACTTACCTTGGTTAAGGGGTAATTCAGATGCATCATGAAGGAAAATGTCATGTTTTGAATGTAATTTGAAGGTTCACTCTCTGAATGGGTCTATTCCTCAAATTTCTGAGTACATGACTTCTGACAAGTATGCAGAAAGCTCATTAGCACTCAAATACAGTTGATACATATTTTAGAAGCTCCTCATTCTACAGTTCAGCATCTGCATGTGAATTAGCATGAGGAGATATGAGTAATTGTTTTAATGAAAATTTCAAATTGTTTTAATGAAAATTTCACCTCTGAATCACTTTCCTCTGAGTTCATGGTGAATATAATTAGCTCTGCCATAGTCCTCTTCCTGCGAGACTGCAGATAAGGCACAGAAAAAGAAATAAATTCTTTGCTATAATCCTTCTTCTTAAAAATGATAGGGAGGCACTGATGAATTTATTACCAATCATGTTCTCTGAACTAGAACCCCTTAAACAATAAAATATGGTATAATGTCTTTTTTTTTTAACAAATGCTGTTTTTTAAACAAAGAAGGAATAAAGCTTTTAAAGAAATTAATTATAAGGCACCCACTGTAATAAATAAAGAAACATATCCCATAGTCTTTAGTCCCACACAAACAAGAACTTGGACACGCACTTCATTTGACCTTTCATTAGTAATGACTAAAGGAAAATGTTTTCTCTTCTTGTATGCCAGTGAGGCTCCTTTGGTGTGGTGGTTTGTAAAATGCATTCATGTGACAGTAATTGTTAAGCAAATATTCGCCTTTATGTGAGCAGTTGCTGAAAGAATTTAACTTTGGGATTAATTCAGGCATATATTCTATGAGGTATATATTCAAGGATATATTCCATATCTAGATCTAGATCTAGATCTAGATCTAGATCTAGATATAGATAGATTTATATGAGATTTTGCTTCATGAAAAGTCTCATACAACTTGGGAAGGGGAATTAATTTTTAACAAAGCTTAGTTAATGAATGTTAATGCTGTTAAGCTTTGGCTGAACTCTGTTCATCAATTTATCATGTAAAAATATTTCATCTGAGAAAGAGATTTTCTTAGTGTTTGCATCTCTGCATCCTGATGATCAAAGAATCACAGAATACATCCAGGTGGAAGACACCTCAAAGATCATCCAGCCCAGCCCTCGACCCAGCACTGAAGGGTCCACGCTAAACCATGTCCATAGGTGCCAGGTCCACACACTGCTTAAACACTTCCAGGGATGCTGACCATTCCAATGTTTGAGAACCCTCTGTGTGAATAAATATTTCCTAATATCCAGCCTAAACTTCCCCTGGCACAGCTTGAAACCATTTCCTCTAGTCCTGTTGCTTCACACCAAGGAGAAGAGGCTGGCCTCCTCCTTGCTCCAACCTCCCTTCAGGTAGTTGTACAGAGCAATGAGGTCTCCCCTCAGCCTCCTCTTCTCCAGACCGAACAACCCCAGCTGCCTCAGACACTCCTTGTAGGTCATGTGTTCCAGGTTCCTCATGAGCCTTGTTGCCTTTCTCTGGACACTTTGATTTAAATGGAAATTCTGTTTTAAGAATATTGGAAGATACCTTTTAAGCTGCAAGAAACTCTGGAAGACAGATTATGTTTTAATGGAGAGATCATTAAACTTCTGTGGCATGGAGGAAGTGATGAAACTGACTGCAAAAAAAACTGCCAACCATGTGGCAACTTTATAACTTTTTGGGTTTTTTCTCTTTTAGATACAAAATCAGTGTTTGGTGCTTGTAAAGACAGGCAGAGCAGAGGGTATCTCAAGGCACCTTGGGTGACCTTGAGAGCTTTGGTAAAGTCACATATTGAGTGATAATGTGCTTTGAAAGCTGGCTGAAAAACCCATTGCTTTTTATTTGAGGAGTTTATAGGGAATAGTAATTTCATGGGATAAAGTTAACTGGTTTGGCAAATGAAATGCTTGCACAAAGCAAAGGCCTATCCAAATACCTATTTCTCATTGAAATTATATCAGAAACTGTCATAGAAGCCTTTGGATCATCCTAGGGTGACATTCTGTCCATAGTAACCAATAAAAATCAAAACAAACCAAAACCCAAACACTTGCTATTTTACTGCTGTGTAAATTGAAAGAGAGACGATTCATTACCAAGACAGTTTATGAGACCAAATGAAAAGAGAGTATTACAGGAACATGCTGGAAGGCATCGAGTTTTGTCTTATTATGCATAAGTCTGCATCACAGGAAAACAAAACAATAAACAAAAAGAAAAAAGGTTCAGCCATCTTGGACAAGTTTTGAACAGGTAACAAAGTCAGTCAGTGTGTGTCAGATAAACTGAAACAAAGCAAAACGATTAAAAATTGAGTGAGATGAAAATAGAGATCTAAGCTTTTTCGTCTGAAATGTCTATTAAAAATACATTCTAGGATGACCAGCATATTTGCAGGAAAGAACACTGTAGTAACCATTCTTTTTAAGTGCTGCTTGTGCCCTTGAAAGGTGTAGAGAAGGCTGTTTCACTTTCTTATTCCTGACCAATAGTGATGCAGGCACAGATAAATAAAAGAGAACAAGCAGACTAGCTGAGAAAATCCAGAGAGGCTAAGTGGTCATATGTGAAGGAACTAGAAATACTTTTTCTAAAGACAAACTGATAGATCTAACTTGTTATGCCTTAAATGTATGTGATTTCATTTCATGTTTATTCAACATTCTTATGTACTGTACATGTACATCTTCCTGAATGAAGCTTGTTTGTTTGTTTACTTAAATATGAGCTACCTGGTCAGAGAGGATTGGTCAGCTGGTAGCATCAAATTTTCAGTAAAAAAAAGCAGATTAAGTCATTTGGAGTGCTGAATGTTCTCTGGAGGCTGAAAAGGCCAATTTCTGTCCACTTTACCTAATTAAAGAAATTTTATATATGAATATAATAACTGCCATTCAAGAGTTCATGCTGAAGTAGACTAATTCAAAACGAGCAGACCAAGATAATGATCAACTCAGGTAACTTTTCCAGAAAACAATGAAGTTTGCACCCAAAAATGATGCAGCAAAACAAAATGTGTTTTAATTATAATATTTATATCCTTTTATAATTTGCTCACAACAGAAGGTCTCATCCAGACCTTCACTTAACAGGTGTTTGTGTAGTGAAGAAAGGCTCTTCTTTCCCTCAAGAGTTTGCTATCTAAGGGTGAAAAAGTATCTGTAACAGCATTATGATAACATATAATAGAAGGAAACAATAAGACATTGTTAAGTATAAATAGTTAACTTCCCTTGAGGACATGGAGAAGGAAGTACTTTGTGAGTGGGAAGTGCAAAGTGAATCCTTGATACTGAAGGAGAAATGACAAGACTATCAATTATAAGACTATCAATATACTGTGAAGCCTTTTGTATCCACTTTCATTTATGATTTGATAGAGGCATTCAACAGAGATGGAGTGAACTCTCCCCAGAGTATCTTCTGTAGCACTGCTTTGCAGTGCTGTAGCTGGATGTTGATAACACACTGGTGATTTGGCTGCTGCTGAGCCAAGCACCAAGGCTGTGTTTTTCCGACATTCCCTCCTGCCCCTGCAACAGCAGGCTGATGGGTGGGCAAGATCTTGGGAAGGGACACAGCTGAGCCAGCTGAGCCAAACTGACCAAAGGGTTATGCCATGTCATATGATGTCAGCCCAGATATAAAAGCTAAGAGAAGGAAGGAAGTGTGGGGACATTTGTCCTCCTAAGCATGTGTTGGAGCCCTGCTTCCTGGGGAGCAGCTGGACATAATCTGCTGATGGGAAATAGAAAATATTTTTGTTTACTCTTGCTTCCGTGCATGGCCTTTGGTTTTGCTTTACATCCTATTAAATTGTTTCTGTCTTGACTCCCAGAGCTTTGGTTAGACTTTTCCATCTAAGACAGGGAATGACAAAGCGGCTTTGGTGGGCATCTGGCCCCCAGCCAGGGCCAAACCACCATGGAAGTAAAAAGAGGGAATTTGAATTTGGCACAACCACCTCAAATATATATATTTTTTTTTTCTTTTGAGATGGAAAAATTTGGCCTAAGCTAAAATTAAAACGATTTTTAAAAGCTGTCTTAGTTGTAAAAATAAAACTTCTCAAAACATAGCTGTCCCAGATGTGATGACTCAAGTAAGAGATATGATTTGAAGACGATATCCAAGTTAAAAGCCTGGATAGAAATTTTTGGTTATCAGAACAAGGTAGTAGGAGGCACAGTGTGAAAAATAATTTTTAAGCAACTGAGCTGATGCTTACAGCTGGACATTAGGTAAAATATATATCAAAAGTCAAATGGAAGGCTTAGCTATGACAGCCTGAGTGGGATTATCTGACATAACATCTGAGCTAACCACCTGAGGTCATTTATAGCTGAGTAGAAGCCAGTCTTTCTAAAACAGTCATATGAAATAGATGAGTGCCTAAAAATGTTGGGCTGCTTGTTGTTATTTTTGGTTTGTTGATTATTCATTTATTTATTTATTTAGGGTTTTTTTTTATTTTCTGAAATGATTGTAAGGAGAGATATGGTTTACTAGTACAAGATATGTAAACTGAAGATGCCTGAAGTTACATGTGACAAAGTTTTGGCAAGAATACAATGCAGGGATGTGTTGCCATGGAACAACAGAAATTCAATTTGTTTTCTATGGAGAGTTTTCATGAAAGAAAGAAATAATTTAAATAGTAATCATACAAGGCCAAGAGTACTGTGGTAACCACAGAGAAAATTGCCATGGGGGTCGAGATCATATTTTTATGTTTAAAGTAGATTGAAATAGAGACTCAAGGGAGGTAGAAAGAAAGTTTAAAAGGATGGAATAGCAGAAAAAAATTACAGGAGAAAAAAGGAAGGAAGTTGCCTTAATAAAGCTAGTAAGTAAAAGAAATAAAATAAGCCACTTGTATTAACACTACAACATACAGAAGATGCTAAGAACTTTGTCTTGGAAAATATATAGAAACCTATTTTGGGGCAGACATTGTGGTATTCTACACTTCTAGAAACTGAAGAGAAAGGACATGAAAAGAGTTGCTGGCAAGGAAAGTTGAAGGCCTTTCTCTTGGGAAAAATAGAGGGAACTAGAGCATGTTTTAACCACAATGTAAAAGCAGGCAAAGGGTGATAAACTCTGTGGGAGAAAGTTTTGCAGAAAGTGGCAAGGATCTGACTAACATTTCCAGTTGCCACTGCTGAGATAGATGCAACAGTGTTCTCACACAGTTGGACATTTATTGTTAGAGTAAGATGCAGCTGAGGAGACTGAAAATGAAGGGAAAAGTGTAGGGAAGACTTTAGGTTGGGCATGAAAAGCTGTAATAGAAAATTCGAGTCTATATTGATGTCAGGAAAGGTCTCTGACTTGTAATTGGTGGGAATGGCAGCTGCTGAGGTGAGGAGGGTCTGCAAACAAATTGTCAGACCAGCACAAACTTCAAATTGTTTTGTGGCAAGACAAAAGCTATCTCTTGCCTCTGAATTGCTGCATGAATGTTGCTACCGATTTATTGGGCCATGGGTGAAAAATGTGACACAGTTGTCTGCTAAGACATCTGCAGAACTGATTATTTCTGGGTCACTCTTGGAGTGCAACCCCAGGATGGAACACTGGAACCAAGGATCAAGTGATCAATTTGCTGTGTATCAGATTCAGAGCTAGCTCAAGGGGAATACTGGGGAAAGACATAAAGCCACAAGTCCCAGAAGAGGAAGGAGCTGGGAAGGCAACACAAAGGCTACAGGAGAGTTGGGAAGAGTAGAGGAGAAGGAGGGGTTGGACTCAATGATCTTCCAACCCCTAACATCCTGTGATCCTGTGAGTCTTGCTGACCCCAGGCTTTGAGCACCAACTGATACAGGAGTGAGCGAGCACCTCCTGACAGCCTTTGCACTCCAGCCTGATACTGATGCCCTGTTCCTGTGCATGGGCTTCCAGGGCTGACCAAGTGATCTTGCCAACCTTCACAGGCTGGAGAGAACTCAGGAAACTACAAGTGCCCATCTTAAAGGATCTGAGAGTGCTTGCAGTAACCACAACACTATGTTGTTAGTACTCACCATGATCAGGTTCTTATGGCGAGTAGGATAACTGAAACAGAGTTGCAGGACAAAGAAACATGCAGCAAATATGAATCTGATGGACAAAGCAGAGAGGAAACAATCAGAGATTCTGATTGATGTGACTGGCAATTTTAATGCCAATTGATGTGAACATATATGCAGCATGTAGCAGCATGCACACAGTTGTAGTGTAATAGTTTAACTGCTCCTTGAACTGAATACACATCCTTGGTTTCAGGTTAAACTGCAGTTTATAAATGCAAAAGGTGAGTGCCAAGAGGATGGAGTCAGGCTCTTCTCAGTGATGCCCAATGACAGGACAAGGGGCATTGGGTGGAAGTTGAGGCATATCAAGTTTCATGTAAATATGAGGAAAAATATATTCACTGTGAGGGTGACAGAGCACTGGAACAGACTGCCCAGGGAGGTTGTGGAGTCTCCCTCTCTGGAGATATTCAAAACTTGCCTGAATGTGTTCCTGTGATCAGGTGTAGGTGATCCTACAATGGATGATCTTTCGAGGTCCCTTCCAGCCCCTGAAATTCTGTGATTCTGTGTGTCTCTGAGGAACCTGGCCAGCACCCAGTTATTAGCCTGTCTCAACTGCTTTCTCTCTTAACATAAAAATAATTAAATTAATAGGTACATATAATAGCAGTAACTCACCTAATAAATATCATTATCCAATTCATTATTGGCTATCTAATGTATTATTAGAAGGATAAACATTATTAGCTTGCTGGTGAGCATCATCTTTCTGAAATGCAATATGATAAAGTCAATGGGCTGACTTGATCTGGCTGTAGTGCAATCCAGTCTGAAATACTGTTTCTACACAGGCATATTTCTGAAGTGGAAAGAACAAATTGGAGTAACTTCTAGAAGGCACATTTAAGTGTACAAAATATGTAACCACCTTCACACTACAGATATGTTGAGCTTACATTGTGCACTTATTACCTTATTTTCCAGTCAGCTTTCTAAAAACAACATGAGATTCTGACTAAGCAAACACATTTTGTCAAGTTTGCTGTATTTTCTTTTCCTCCACTCTAGTCCACTGATCTTCCAGCAGGTTCTTAGTTCAGCAGAGCACATTTATTCTGGAAAGCACCTCATTGAACATATGATTACTAAGATTGTTTGGGGTTTTTTTTTTGATCTATGAGAGTCACCCAAAAAATCAGCAGGGTAGCTGTTTACAAGGGGTGATGGCAAAACGAATTCTGTATAACGAGTTATCATCATAAACAGTTTGTAATCTCAGCACTTTACCAGCCCTGCAGTTATGTTTTATTATGAGCTTTGTATCTCCAAAAGACAGAGATGGAATGTACAAATTAGTTTAAACACAGCTAGTTTAGAACCTTTTCCACAACCAATTTTTATTGATTTTGCTGTTAGCAAATGTTAAAATATATATATATATATATAAAATAAGATTGCAACATTTTCCTTTTTCAGAGTAGAAGCAATATCTTTTAGGGTGAAAGGGATTGAGTGCTTAATCCCCATGCTGCGAGAAGAAAGGTTAATGGGAGCCAGAAAAGCTTTCTTGGGAGAAAAAGAATATGGACAGGTAATGAAAGTATTACTGCCTGCTGCCTTCCCATTCTTCCAAAAGTAGATTAGGCAGAAGAAAGAATGGACAAAGTCCAGGAGTGGGTCTGCACTTCAAAGGTCCAGGTTTCAGACTGGAAACTTAGAAACTCATCAGGAGGGGATTAGAAAAGTAAACCTGGGGAAAGCTAAAAGTGTTTAATTTCTGTTTAGTACTCACTGGCAATGAGCCATGCTAGGGGAGCCAAGGGGCAGGCCAAGATTTCCTGCAAAAAAAATTGTTTAACTGAGAGACACATTAGAAACTCAATCCAGGGACTTGACCTTACACTTCCTACAGTAAACATAAGAAATTTGCTGTTCTGGAATGGGTGTGGCTCAGTCCTTCTTAAGTGGCAAAAAATCCTGTATTTATTTATACAAATAGGGTAATTACCTGATACTGTGTCATCTTTAGCTAGGTATCACAGCCAGCAAAGTACAGATCTCTCTTTTTCCTGCACTTACAAATAAAACATTTATTTAAAATTTTGACCCAAAATTACCTCCTCATAATATAAAACCAATCAAAACTTTCAAAACCAATAAATTGCCTAGGTAACACCATGGAGTTCACAGAATCACAAAATTGTCAGGTTTGGAAGGGACCTCAAAGATCATCCAGTTCAAACCCCCCTGCCATGGGCAGGGACACCTCACACTAGATCAGGTTGCTCAGAGCCACATCCAGCCTGGCCTTAAACACCTCCAGGGATGGGGAATCTACTGTCTCTCTGGGAAACCTGTTCCAGTGTCTCACCACCCTCATGGGGAAGAATTTCTTCCTAACATCCAACATGAATCTACCAATTTCTAGTTTTGCTCCATTCCCCTAGTCCTATCACTATTTCACATCCTAAATAGTCCCTCCCCAGCTTTCTTGTAGGCCCCCTTCAGATACTGGAAGGCCACAATAAGGTCTCTTCTCCAGAATGAACAGTTCCAACTCATTCAGTCTGTCCTCATAGGAGAGGTGCTCCAGCCCTCTGATCATCCTGGTGGCCCTTCTCTGGACACACTCCAGCACATCTATGTATTTCCTGTAATAGAGACTCCAGAACAGGATGCAGTACTCTCAGTAGGGTCTCACCAGCGTGAAGTGGAGGGGGAGAATCACCTCCTTGACCTGCTGGCTATGCCTCTCTTGATGCAGCCCAGGCTCTGGTTGGCTTTCTGGGCTGCAAGTGCACACTGCTGGCTCACGTTGAGCTTCTCATCCACCAGTACCTCTCATCCTTTTCTTCAGGGCTGCTCTCAAGCCAGTCACTGCCCAGCCTATATCAGTGCTTGGGATTGCCTCGACCCAGATGAAGCACCTTGTGCTGTTGTAGACTCAGGTTGAGTTGTGATAGACATGTTTTATCTCTTATGTTGGTTTGGTTATCTTTTCTTCAAAACCAAGCCTGTGTTTTATTCCTTTCAAATATTCTTTGTAATTCTCTCTCTTTTTTTGGCTTTCACCTGAAATATGGAAATGGAGTTCTGCTTGGGAAGCCTGCTAGAGATTGGAACATGATGGCACAGGGGTTCTGTCTGAGCGTTTGATGGGATCTCCCTGCTTCTCTTACACAGCTACACCCACACAGGGCAACCCCAAAACACCCTGCCAGCTCAAGACTAAGCATTCTTTTACAGTATCATGTTCTTGAATAGTTCATTATTCAGTGGTGGCATACAGTGGATATTTGTTGGGTTTTTTTCAAGCTCTTATTAGCTCTATCCAAGTCCCTTTTAAAAATACAACTCCCAAATAGAGCATAAACCCATATAAATTTCATTTGGCTTGCAGTCTTCAGATGAACTAAAGCACTGTGTGTTTGTTCTCTCACTCACTCTAGCAGTCCTATTTGGAGTATAAGCATCCTGTCAAACAGACAACAGCTGCTGGTGGATAAACTATTACAACCCTGAATGGAGTCTCTGTTATCCTTTAAAGTTAAATTCTCACATGCTCATACTTAAGGCTAGGATGCCGTTATGTTTTTTCTAGAACAACTTCTGTACAATACTTTGGTAAGCTACTGTCTCAAAAATAAGATTTGGAAGACATGCAGATTTTTGGGGGTGATTTTTAAATGGGGACTGCTGCTGTATTTCTCTGGCTATGAATTCCTCAACTTAAACCCAAGTTTTCCTATAATCATATAAAAACTGTGGTGTTACTCAGAATTTTTTCCAACTTACAGAATATTTAGTTTCTTCCATCCTTGAGTTATGAATGCAATGTACAGCTTAGAGTCTGAATCACTTATTAAATCATTTGTTAAATAATTAGCCTTGAAAATTCTGTGGGAGTCATGAGTACTGCAACCAGTGAAAGACTTTATTCTTTAGACTATGAACAAGAAAACCCACTAAATAATGTTACTTCTTAGCTCCCATGCCCCCACTGCCATTGCAGCATTACACATCTGCTCTTGGCTGAGTGCTTTATTTGATTCAATCAGGAAACTGCAAAAAAAAAAAGGCTCATCCAAGTTCACCAAGTTTGAATGTTAGTTTCTACTATAATTGAAGTCTTCAATTGTACACTTGGCTTTTCATTCTGTCTTTGCAAAACCAAGTATATAGTTTTTAATCACTTGAGGAGAATATTTATAGTTGAATAGCTGAAGCTAATGTTTAGTATAAACATTCATTATCAAAAATATTGTTTGGTTTGTAAAATAGAATTATCATTGCATTTGTGATTTGCCTAGGTGCTTGTCAAGCAGTTCAGACTGAGAGTTGGAGCTGGCTGCAATAATCTTCAGAAATTGAAGCAAGAATAATTTTGGAGTATACTGCTAAGAGGCTGTGATTCTTGAGATGTCAGAACTGATCACTTGCTAAATGGATCTGATTTAGAGCTTGTTACAAGCAGCTACTTCCATGACAATACAGCTTGTAATGAGCTAAGATCAAGTCACATTTGCATTTTGGCATAAACTATTTATGATATGTAGTCAAGATTAAACAAATAAAATCCAGTCCACACTATTCCCCTAATGAAAAAGCAATATGATTTGACTTACAGTAAATAAATTATCTGAAAGAATGATTTTTCTTTCAGATCATTCTTTGATTCTGTGACTTTGCATCCTCTATAATATTTTAGTGATATTTAGTGATGATAATAGTCACAGCTAGTTACAACAGGGATGTTGAGTGATTAAGCCAATGCAAGTAATTAAATTTTAAGCCCTGAAGTTTAAAAATACAGGAAGCTGTGCCTCAAATATAGTCTTTCAGTAGCTTCTGGAGAAGTTTTACTGTTTTGAAGTACTACTCTCATATATTTTTTCCCTGTTTAGTGTGATCATTTCTGTTAAGAATTCCTACTGAATGCTAGAGTGCATGGACCCCATGTTCAGCACAAGTGTTACAATTATTTTTAGAGCAAAATAATTTAAAATGCTGAAATCACTAAGCAATCTTTTCTTCTGACAGTATGGTTACAGGTCTCACAGGAGCTGTGGGCAGTCACTGCCACTCTGAGTAGCAATAAGATGAAAAGCAAAGACAGGGCTCCTGGGGTGGTTGGTTGGAAGGAAAGGAGGAAATTCTCTTTACCAGAGTAATGCACGCTAGGTTAATTTTGGAGGCTTTCTCCTAGAAATCAGAAGTGTTGCCCTTTTTTTCTCATATGTGGATTTAAGAAGAACACCCTTGTCTTCATCAGCCACTAGTTTTCAGAAACCTAATTGATTTTTGGGGAGCTGCTGTTATGTATGAGCTATAGTAGTCATGCCTTTTCATGCCTTTAGTGTAGAGCTCACAGGGCAACAGTCGGTGCCATTTCAAGCTACCCCATTTGATAAATCTCTCTTCTTTTGCCTTTTCAATAAAACAGACTATTAGAGACTCAGAGCAGAATATAACATCAGCTTCAAAACAACTGTCTGCTGGATTAGCCTGAGGGTTTTAGATGAGATAGAGGAAGATTTAGATATTTCATTAAAATAGTCTGTTTGGAAAGGAAGGAGGGAAAGTGGTTTAAAGTATTATGTGCTGGCTTTTAGGTTGGTATTGCTTATTATTTTGCCATGTGCCTGTATTATCCAGTGGGCACCAAAAAAGCTATAACTGAGTAGAAATATAGTGCACAATTCTCAGAAGAATATTAAAGCTGTTTCCATGTACTTTTTATTCTTTAAAATGTTATTTTTACAATATGCTGTGGAAACTAATTAATATGCACTATGCTTTAAATATGTTGTAATTTTAAAAAGAGTATTTGAGGGGGGTACTTTTCTCCATAAGTGTGTTTCATGTGTTATACAGTGGTTTTTTTTCTATGTTTTTACATATTTTTACAATATACTGTGGAAATTAATTAATATGCACTATGCTTTAAATATGTTGTAATTTTAAAAAAGAGTGTTTGAGGGGGGTACTTTTCTTCATAAGTGTGTTTCATGTGTTATAGAGTGGTGGTTTCTTCTATGTTTTTAAACTACTTTCTGCAGCTCACATTTAAATAGCTCTTCGTCATTTACAAACAAATGATTCTCCTGAGAGACTTAGGCTAGAGAAATGTGTTCAGGAGAAGCTTGTGAGATTCAATAAGGTGAAGTGCAAGATCCTGCACCTGGATCAGCATAGTCTTCATCCATACAGACTGAGGGATGATGAGATTGAGAGCAGAAAAGTGGGTACTGGTGGATGAGAAAGTGGACACGAGCCAACAATGTGCACTTGCAGCCCAGAAAGCAAACTGTCTCCTGGGCTGCATCAAAAGAAGAATTGTGGCCAGCAGGTCGAGAGAGATGATTCTGCTGCTCTTCTCTGCCCTGTTGAGACCTCACTTGGAGTACTGTGTCCAGCTCTGGAGTCCTCAACACCAGAAGGACATGGACCTGATGGAACAGGGCAAGAAGAGGGCTACAAAGGTGGTCAGAGAGCTAGAGCATCTCTCCTAGGAAGGCAAGCTGAGACAGTTGGGGTTCCTCAGCCTGGAGAACATAAGGCTCCAAGGGAGACCTCTAAGATCTTGATTGCTGTTGCTAATCTATCAAAGGTTAGACCAAACTATACAGACTGAAAGTGGTGAGGATTTAATTACATCTCAGCTATGTACCAGCAAATCGAGAATTCACATTCCAGGTCAGGAAATAAATAAATAAATAGATAAATAAATAAATCATGGATATAAACAAGGCCATGATTTACACAAACCCCTCCACTTAACCTTTCAGCAGAAATCAGTGTTTTATAAATTAATCCCTTATAACACCAATTGTCTGCCACATAAGAGTTGTAAACCTACCCAGGCATAGCTTGAGGCCATTCCTTCTTGTTCTATCACTAATTACCTGTGAGAAGAGACCAGCACCAGACTCTCTTTCAGGTAGTTGTAGAGAGCAAGGAGGTCTCCCCTCAGCCTCCTCTTTTCCAAACTATGTTCAAATGCAAGGAATTCCAGACAACAATCATCTGATTTCATTGTTAATTGCTTGCCTTTTAGATCCCTGCACAGGGATCTAAAGGGCACAAGTGCTGTGTTAACTTCAGGACTTTTTGCTACTGCTGTAGAGCTCTCCATCAATGTATTTATTTCAGAAGGTTATAAACACTATTTATTTTAACATGGGCAGAGTGTCTGTCTTTCTTATTTGCATGTGATGAGTACAACTTTATCTAGCCTTATATATATATTTTAAAACCTAAGCCAGAACAGTTAATAGTTAGAAATAATTTCCAGTGGTAGGGATAATTTAATTTATTTCTTTTTCTATCTGGATCATTTATGCACTGAATATAGATGAAAAAAATAATGTGTTTTTTATATGTTAATATAGAATTGGGAGCATCCATATAAAATTGCTCATAAAGAGGAAAATTAAGAAACCCTTCCTTGTTGACACAGTTACATATAGAATCACAGAATTATCAGGGCTGGAAGGGACCTCAAGGATCATCTAGTTCCAGCCCCCCTGCCATGGGCAGGGACACCTCACACCAGATTGGGTTGCTAAGAGCCACATCCAGCCTGGCTGCAAAAACCTCCAGGGATGAGGCTTCTACCACCTCCCTGGGCAACCTGTTCCAGTGTCTCACCACCCTCATGGTGAAGAACTTCTTCCTGACATCCAATCTGAATCTACCCACTTCTGGTTTTGCTCTATTCCCCCTAGTCCTATCACTACCTGACACCTTAAAAATCCCCTCCCCAGCTTTCTTGTACTCCTCTTCAGATACTAGAAGGCCACAATAAGGTCTCCTCAAAGCCTTCTCCAGACTGAACAGCCCTAACACTCTCAGTCTGTCTTCACAGGAGAGGATCTCCAGCCCTCTGATCATCCTCGTGGCCCTTCTCTGGACACATTCCAGCAGTGTTGGGGGTGAGATGTGTTATGCAAAGGATGGCATCAAAGGCCTGATTGGTTTTGGGTTTATTTTTCAAATTTGAAATTAAAAAAATCCTATTTTTCTCAAGTTTTAGAATTATTTTTAATGCCCATGATAATTTTCCACTTCGAAGTCTTCTCTGCATAGCAGTAATTTTTGGGGTCAGCCTTGATTCACCACAGCAATACTGCTAGCTCTTGCAGGAGAAAATGCTGTCCTCATGCAGTTCCACAGGCCCGTGGAGTGTTGTTAAAACAAGCAAATGTTAAGTGCTAATCTTTATTAGTCTGTGACCTTAATCATGTGTAACTAGGAAGAGTTTTTTTGGTTTTTTTTTTTTATTTAAATCATCCCCCATCCGTTCCTTATGTTAGCCTCAAAGGAAAAGAAAAGCTGCGCCAGGGGAAGTTTAGGCTGGAGGTGAGGAGAAAGTTCTTCACAGAGAGAGTTGTTAGGTGTTAGAATGTGCTGCCCAGGGAGGTGGTGGAGTCACCATCCCTGGAGGTGTTCAAGAGGGGATTGGACGTGGCACTTGGTGACATGGTTTAGTTGTCATGAGGTCTTGGGTGACAGGTTGGATTTTGATGATCCTTAAGGTCTTTTCCAACCTTATTGATTCTGTGACTCTGTGAAAAGGGTCAGAGTCTGCTGGACCTCTTACTGCTCATTTAAATGAACATGCCTTGTGGTCATAGGTGTATGTGCTGTACTAAGTGTGAAGATTACTAAATCTTAGAGAAATGAGACTTCTTTCTGAACGACAGAATGGGGTCAGAATTTCAGGGAGAGCTGTTTGTCTGCAGCCTGTGTGTGCGAGTAACGTGCACGTTATTTCACAGGGGCTGTCATCTATGAAACTTCTGGAACAATAAAACGTCTGTTGCAAATTGCTTTTAAAAATTATACAGGCTGCTTTAATAGTAGCTGAAGAAAAACACATCTTCTTTTATTAGATTGTCTATGACAGAACCAAATAACTGAAAACTGTTTTGGAGAGGGAAAGAGAAGGGAGGACTTCAGCTCATTATTCATATACCCATTATATTAAGAAAATCACTATTTGGAGAGCTATACATTTTTCTTCATTCACATAGCATTTAGTTGTGCCAGGCACTAGCTGAGCTACATATCAGAACAGGGATTATTAACTTGAATAATTTCTTCCAAGAAAGTAGAATTGGATTCCATGTTGCCTGTTTCCATTTTGAAGGGCATTTTTCAGTGACATGTAACTTCCTAATGTGTGCATGTCACTGGTTTATTAGAGCTTCTTTGCTGAGGTTGAGGGAAGGATGCTACAAATCACTACCAGTTTGTGGGTTTGGTACCATAAAACAGATTGTCATAAAGGGAATCTCATCAGTGGACAGTTTATTTTAAGAAAGTTGAAGCAAAGATGCACAATGAAGATCTACAAAGGAATTTCACAGAATCACAGAATTTCAGGGGCTGGAAGGGACCTCAAAAAATCATCCAGTCCAACCCCCCTGCCAGAGCAGGATCACCTGCACCAGATTACACAGGAGAGCATCCAGGAGAGTTTTGAATATCTCCAGAGAGGGAGACTCCACAACCCCCTGGGAGGAATTTATTCACAGCGCTTTAACTATCAACTAGATCAATGAGTGCAGAATGTTAAGGGCTTTGCTAAAAACACTGCAACCTCTCAATCAGCAGCCTAAAAATGGTAAATTTGTTTACCTGCTTCCTTTGCTTTAGAACAAGGAATATGAGCTGTCTACAGCCTCAGATGCCTTCAGTCTTACTATGACTCAAATGTGTGCAATGAAAACAAGGAGACATCTCCATTCTCTTTCCATGCAGCAATGGGTTTGCACTGATTATCCACAGTGGTTGATACTTTAGGACTGCAAGATTTCCTTCCCATTGCTGTTCTTCATTTTACCAAGTTTGGCTGTATAAAGTCAGAGAGGCTAAGATGCAAAGATGAAATGGGTTAAGTGTAAAGCAGTGGCCCTAATCGATTCCTCATGGTATCAGCCTAGACCTCATGGGTCTGTCTCACTGCAGGGCCCTGGGTAGTGGCACACCCTGCACTGTGGGACAACCAGCAGGCCCACCCAAACTTGTTCTATGCACAGCCATGTGCACTTTGGAATCTGTATCAATCAAATTGCTATGTTTGCCTTTCTACCGGTAAAAGAGCATTTACTGAGTGCTACAGAAGACTTAGCTGAGCCTTGCTTGATCAGCTTAGTTCTGCCACTCTTAGTTACACCTAAATTATAATATTCTCCCCTCACCCCACCCAATAATTTAAAATTGCCATTTCTGAGGATGCTGTGCTCTGCAAAATATCTCTTCTTCCATCGCTATTCTGTCTAGCAAAGAGAGTGTTTCCACTGTTAACCACATACAGAATCACACAGGATGTTTGGAAGAAATTCTTCACCGTGAGGGTGATGAGACACTGGAACAGGTTGCCCAGGGAGGTGGTAGAAGCTTCATCCCTGGAGGTTTTTAAGACCAGGCTGGATGAGGCTCTGAGCAACCTGATCTAGTGTGAGGTGTCCCTGCCCACGGCAGGGGGATTGGAACTGGATGATCCTTGAGGTTCTTTCCAACTCTAACATTTCTATGATTCTAATTTCTATAGAGGCATCTCTACCATCCACAAGGATGATTAGGGGACTTGAGCATCTCCCCTATGAAGGGAGACTGAGATCCCTGGGGCTGTTTAGTCTGGAGAAGAGAGGACTGAGTGGGGATCTGATCAATGTCTATCAATAGCTGAGGGGTGGGTGCCAGGCTCTTTTAAGTGGTACACTGTGGTAGGACAAGGAACAATGGGTTCAAACATGAACATAGAAGATTTCACCTCAGCATGAGGAGAAACTTCTTGACAGTGAGGGTGACAGAGCCCTAGAACAGGCTGCCCAGGGGGGTTGTGGAGTCTCCTTCTGTGGAGACTTTCCAAACCCACCTGGATGCATTCCTGTGCAGACTCCCCTAAGTGATCCTGCTCTGGCAGGGGGGTTGGACCTGATGATCTCTTGAAGTCCCTTCCAACCTCTGATACACTGTGATACTGTGTGATACTGTGATACCTGCCCTATAATAACAACCTAGAGTTGACACCTGTACCATTCCATTGAACTAAATGAGATTATATAACCTTTTCAGGCAAGTGAGTGCTCAAAATAGAATTTTCTACTTGCTATATATTCATAAATCCTCATCAAAGTTGTATAAAATTTTATCACCTTCCTCATAAATGATAGGAGACAACTTTGTCCAGGCAAGGGTCATACTA
Organism: Indicator indicator; assembly: GCF_027791375.1. Classification (NCBI taxonomy): domain Eukaryota; kingdom Metazoa; phylum Chordata; class Aves; order Piciformes; family Indicatoridae; genus Indicator; species Indicator indicator. The sequence continues at coordinate 125,132,467 of NC_072010.1, read as the reverse complement.
GAATTTTTTGTCGTGCTATTACATAAACATTTAGCTGATGGGAAATGAGAAAAATTTCTTCACAACTTCCTTCCAGTTAATTCTGGGTTTTGGCAGTCTCAGTTGTGCCTGTAGCCTGAGGCAGTTAAGAGATAAAAACCAGCAACTCCAGAGCAGCTTCCAGTTATAAATTACAGACTATCACAGGGGACAAATTAGCAATCCTTTCTGACCTGAATGAAAACAAAATCATAATTCAATGGATTTGTCACTGGCCTCATTTAAAAAGCCTTCCTGTCAGGTACACAGTGTGGAAACATCTGTTGCTTGCCCCAGTAGTTCATTTATTTACACTCCTTTTCTTACAAGTTGTAATCTTGCCAAATATTTACTTTTGTGTTTTACTTGCTAATTAACTGTCATTGCTGTGAATAGTGTATTTAGTATAAAGAGAATTACATAGTCTGTTCTTTATTAGTCTGCTTTAAAGCCATACCAAAAATACACTGATGCTTGGATGCTGCTTTGTAGTCTTCCAGAAGTCTAAGTTTTCGGTTTGATTGATTAGTTTCCACCACCGAAGAGAAGCAGCTGCAGCTGTGAATAAAACTGTGGTAATGAAGCTTTCAAAGTGGGGATCAAAAGCAGTTTTTGCTCTTTCAATTGTACACTTTTCTGAAGATAGCTAATTGTGCTGTTTCAGCAAAATGTGCATATCAAAGCAGCTGAATCATACATTTCAGTGGGAACTTTAGAGCACAGAGTTTAAGACATTATGATAGTTAATCTTTGCCACATTTGGTCTGGCAGTTGCAGAAGAGCAGAAAGTGATTAACTATATTTTTAGAACTGATTAACTATATTTTTAGAACTGCTTCATCTAGTCAATCAAGAGTCTGAATACGAAGGATATTCTATATTTGCTCATAGACAACACTACATGGCTGTGAAGACACATGTCTAGGTCACAAAGTGTTACCCTGTGCAGGAATTTTGATTGAATGCACAAATCTGTCAAGGGTTAGGGCTGGGCTGGCCACTAAATGAGTGACTGTTGCTCTCTATTAACCCCTCTCACTTCCCAAAGGGGAAGAGAAACAGAATTAGGGAGAGACTCATCAACTGGACAAGAACTCTGAAACAGCCAAATGAAAATAACAACTTTAATGAAAATAAAACCGATAAAGTCAAATACATACAAACCAATATTGAACCCAACCCCTCTGATAGCAATGACATCAGTAACACCACTGGTGCCTCTGGTGAGGCCACACTTTGAGTGTTATGATTAGTTTTGGGCACCTCAATACAAGAGAGATGTGGAGGTCCTGGAGCAAGTGTAGAAGAGGGCAACAAAGCTGGGGAAGGGCCTGGAGAATAAATCTTATGAAGAGTGACTGAAGGAGAATAAATCTTATGAAGAGTGACTGGAGGGTGGTTAGCTTGAAAAAGAGTCTGAAGGGAGACCTCACCACTCTCTACAACTACCTGAAAGGATGTTGTGGAGAAGCTGGTGCTGGTCTCTTCTCACAGGCAATTAGTGATAGAACAAGAGGGAATGGCTTCAAGCTATGACTGGATAGGTTTAGACTGGAAATTAGGAAACATTTTTTTCATTGCAAGAGTGGTCAGGCATTGGAATGTGCTGCCCAGGGAGGTGTTTGAGTCACCAACCTTTGATGTGTTTAAAGGTTGTTTGGATGTGGTGCTTGAGGATATGGTTTAGGAATGAAGAACTTTGCAGAGTAGGATTATGGGTTGGACTTGGTGATCCTGAGAGTCTTTTCCAACCTGAATGTTTCTGTGATGCTGTGGGCAGGCACTGGGGGAGTCCCATGCTGGACTCAGCAGCAGACAGGAACAAGATTCAGCAGCTGGATTCTGGAAGTGGATTCAAGAGCACATGGATGGTCATTGAAGGCTGAATAATGGACAGATTCTTCCTTGGACAGGAAGAACCAGGAAAGCCATACTTGGGGTGAACACTTGAACTGAGTTACTGATAGTGATGTTTCCTATACTTTTTAAACTTATTTTGAAAGTTTAAATAACAACAATGAACTTTTCAGGGCATTTAGCAAAGAATCTATGTCTTACCCACCCAGCTCTCCTGACAAAAGATTTTGTCTTGTCTGTTGAGCAATTGTTACTTGCTTTGTAGCCATAGGTTTTGTCCATTTAATCCAAGCTATCTCCAGAATCACAGGATGTTAGGGGTTGGAAGGGACCTCTGGAGATCATCGAGTCCAACCCTCCTGCCAGAGCAGGACCATAGAATCTAGTGCAGGTTGCACAGGAACGCATTCAGATGGGTCTTGAAACTCTCCAGAGAAGAAAACTCTACAACTTCTCTGGGGAGCTTGTTCCAGTGCTGTGTGACCCTTACAGTGAAGAAGTTCCTCCTCATGTTGAGGTGGAACCTCTTGTGCTGTAGTTTATATACGTAGCCCCTTGCCCTATTACAGGACACAACTGAGAAGAGCCTGAGTCCAATGACTTTGTTATAGATTTCAGGTGTAAATTGCTATGGTACAAAGCAAATTCATCAAACTAGCTTTTGAGATGACGTATCTACATAATAAAGTCATGGGATTACTTTGAATGCTGTTGAATTAGGTAGCTCCTCTGGATGACAAGACTTCACTTTTAACTCAATCCACTAGGTGTCATGTTGTCTAGCTGCTAGATAAATTGCTACTCTTGGTATTCCAATTACAGTAATAATTACTTATCTGTTGTGCAGGTTTTGTTTTGTTGTGGGGTTTTTTTTGGCCACTTTTACACTCAACTTTGAAAATAGCAGCCTCAGAGAAGATGTCTTGGGATGCCTCCAACAAGATTGTCTACTTTAGGACAAGGGGAGAGGTATGATATTCTAGAAAAAGGAGCATTGAGTATAAATTAGAACATAGAAGGTTTCCCTTGAACTTAAGGGGAAACTTCTGTGCTTTTAGAGTGACTGAGCAGGCTGCCCAGAGATGTTGTGGAGTCTCCTTCTCTGGAGGCTCACAACCTGCCTGGATGCATTCCTGTGCAACTTGATATAGACATACCTGTGTTAGCAGGGGTTTGATTGGACTTCATGATCTCCAGAGGTTGCTTCCAAATCCTACTGTTCTGTGATTCTATGATTCTAAGTGATTCAAAATGGTTGTAAATGTTAACTCTCAAGAAAACAATATGCCAAGTAAAATATTTATGTTTCATACCAGTAGAGGATAATTTGGACTGTATACAGCAATATTCTGACCTTTTTAAATGCTTATCAGGCTAGTAATAGGAATTATTGTCACAGCAAAATGTTACTTTTTGGCTTTGTTTTTATTACTATGTACATAGCCTCCACAGAAAAGATCAGTTTTGTCTTTCATTCTGCCTTCCTTCTGTTGCTCTATGTTATATATCTTTTTTTTTAACCAACTTAATTCCAATCCAGTGAAATTACACGATTAAATCCTTGTTTCACAAAAGTAATCATCTTCGTGAACTCCTCTGAATTATTGCCTTCAGAAAGATAATACTATTAAGAAAGACAAGAAAAAGGTCAGACTAAGACAAAACTTCAAATTCTTTTAGTATCTGTTAAATTTGCTTCATCTATAATATATTCAAAGCCACCAATTTTATTTCTATTCCTTCTCAAAGCAGAAATTAAGTAGAAAGCCTTCTTCTCATTAGCACAGTTGTAAATGCTTAGCTAACTCTGCTTTTTAATTCTTTGTTCTTCAGTATCAAACAATACTTCCCAATAATTTATGCTGATTTATGAACTTTGAACAGCCATATAAAAGTATTTTTGAGGAATTATGTATTTTCAGAATGTCCTGACTTTTTTGGAGTCAGTAAAGTTAGAAAATGCAACTTAGAGTTTACCAGAGTCCAGACTTCTGAAATAAATAATTAGTACCCAAACACTCTGCAATTTAAATAGGAAAGCTAGGGAAAGGAATAAATAATGATGTGTTAATTAAAAAAAAAATATATAAATTTATTCCATTTTATAATTTCCAGGTACAAGATGTCCAGTTAGATCAATTCCCTCATTCTCTATTTTTTTAGGTAAAATTCTATTATTTCCAGTATTTTTTTTTAAAGTCTTCATGTTGAGATGAGTTTTACTCTTAAAATCCCACTGTTTTCAGTATTTTTTTTTAATTCTTCATATTGAGACATATTTTACTCTCTTAAGAATTGTGCTGGGTTAGGATTGGACCCCCCCAAGAATTTGGAAATTTACCCCAAGGAGCAAATTTAGCACACTTAGAATTTTGGAAATAAAAAAATGAAATATTTACAAAAGTGGACTAAATATGAAAGTACCAAAGGCAATAAACATATATAAAGTATATTTACACAAATTTACAGTTCAACAACAACACAATACCCCCTTTGTACAATATTCAGCTCTCTCATCCCCCTCTGGACACAAAAGGACCCAGAGGGTTGTGTGTTATAGCTAGAAGCTAGCCCCAGCTATCTCTACCTGTTGTACCTTTGCAAACCCAAAAAATGACATAATCAGGCAGAGACAGAGAAGCCAAGGATAACCAGCCCAGAAGAAAGAAAGAAACAGTGTTGTCCTCAAAATGTAAGATATTCAGCAGGCCAATGGAATGAGACAAACTCTAAAAAACTCTAAAAGCTGTCCATACCTAGACTCGAATTGCCTAGAAAATTCTATCAGTCTTAATATTGTAACAAGAATGTAAGCATAGAAAAAGTAAACTAAAGCCAAATGCACATAAAATGGAATATAGTCACAGAATCACAGAATTATTGAGGCTGGACAAGATCTCTGAGATCACCAAGTCCAGCCTATGACCTGACACCAGCACATCAGTTAAACCATGCCACCAAATGCCACATCCAATCTTTTCTTAAAGACCTCTAGGGATGGAGACTCCACCACCTCCTTGGGCAGTCCATCCCAGTGCCTAATCAGCCTTTCTGTGAGGAAGTGCTTCCTAATATCCAACCTAAAATCTCCCCTGGCACAGCTTCATACCATGCCTCTTGTCCTCTCACCAGTTGCCTGAGAGAACAGCCTGACCCCCGCCTGACTACAACTTCCTTTTAGGTAGTTGTAGAGGATGGTAAGATCCCCTCTAAGTCTCCTCTTCTCCAGGCTGAACACCCCCAGCTCCCTCAGCCTTTCCTCATATGACTTTCCCCTCCAGCCCCTTCACCAGTCAGCTTAATATATCAGATTCCAATAATATATGTTGATTTATGATGAGAATAAATCAGACCAAGTTGACTCTGGATGCCAGCACTGAGCTCGTAGTTCTGTATTTATGAAGTTATGTGTACATAGAGTTTTGTATGAGCTGCACATATATGCACACACATAAATATTTGCTCCTGCTATAATTTTTTATTGAGTTGCACATATATATATACACACTATTTGCTCTTATTGTATTTTGTTTTTAATTTTGCAGCTGTCAGTTGAGATAATGCATTGCTCTGATACATAACTCATCCTTTAGAACCATAGTCATTCGTTAGACATATTTCAGGTTTGCTTGTCTTGTAATCCTTACAAGTTTCTTTCTGAATTATTTCATTATTTCACTGGCTCTTTGCATGCTTTTCACTGCTGAAATGATCTGGTTTAACCAAGGTTGTAAAAAAGGCACCAATTTTATGCCGTATTTTGACAGCTGTTTAAGCAGGAACCCTGTAACGGTGCAGCTTTGCTGACAAACAAATGTATTTGCAGTCAAACTGCCCCCACACCAAACAGTTTGATGAACCTTCACAGGGCTGCATTAGTGAGAAAGAGAATGAGGTGAATGATTTCCCTGGGGCTCCCAGTAGGAAGACTTTCACACAGGTACCACTCCATGTACAGTTTCTACCTCATTTTCCACCCCATTGCACTACTTTTAATTTTTTTTTTTCTGAGCATGTATATGTTTTTATACTTAATCATGGTCCTTCAACAAAAAAGTCTGAGATTCCTGAGGCTAATGTGGAAATCCCATCTACCACTGTCCAAACTTAAAGCTGTGCAAGAAATTATAAGCACAATAGGTTATTTTCTTAATAACCTTTGGGAGCTGTTAATTTAAGTTAATTACAATAAATTAAAAAAAAATAAAGATTTCTTCTAGTTACTGTTCCTAAATTTTTCAGATGATGACTAAGCATGGTAAAAGTGAGCTTAGGTCTTGTGAAATATATATATATATGAATTGAAGCAACATTCAAAATTCAAATAGTAAGAAATAATGTTAGATTACCAGGTATGATGTTCACTAAAGATATTGGAGTTATTTCTTAAAAGAATGTATCATTGTGTCTGTAACTGATGGAGGGAATGTGGAAGTATAACTGTAGTGAAGCAAAAGACAGATGGAGAAGCTGTTCTTTCCAGTGAAACTTCAACTTAGTTCACTTCTCATCTTACTTGCTCTATATCTGTTTAACCTGAAGAGACCCAGTCTGCCAGCCACTTCTTGAAAGATGACTTCAGTCACCCAACTGTGCCTAATTTCAGGAGTCTCAGGTGCAGTGACACTGTCTGCAAAAAGCTATGTTGGCATGGTCACTCCTCTGGGAAAAGTAGAGCAAAAGATGATTTTTTTTCCCTTTCCCCTTTTAAAGCTCTAATGAGATGAGATGGCTGGGAGAACCCAATAGTAAAATCTTCCTCACATGAAATAAAAAGGGATTTTTTAAAAAAGAGTTCTTTATTTTTTTCTGACAAGAGATTTGAAACATACAATTAATTACTACTACTTCTGCTAATTATTATTTTCCAGCCCCGTTCTCCTTCTCTGATACAAAGCAGGGCCCAGCAGCTAAAGACAGATTCTTCCTGTCCTCTCTCTATCTAGGGTTCATGCCAAGAGTGTATAACATCTCTTGTGCAGTTACCATATGCCACAGTGTAATCCTGATTCAATGTGACAGTAAGATCCTTTTCCTTCTGTCACTTTATTTGGCCTGCTGATGTCACTTTATATCCCTAGTCCACCTTTCCTTTACACAGCAGTTCCATGAGCTGCATAGGTACCTAGCACTGTATTCATATGACCTTGCAACTGGACCTTTTCTGTTCTGTCTTCTCTGCTTCTGTGACAAGAGAGCATGAGAATGAATTCTGGAGACCATCAGTTACAATTAGTTTGTAATATTGGGTTTGTGTGGTTTGGTTTGGTTTTTTTTTTTTTCAATATTTATCTTCTGATAAACTGTACCGGCAGTTGAAACAGCAGCTCTGAGATCTTTGTTTAGTGCCAAATTTGTGCTTGTTTTCTGGTCACAGAACTTATTACCTGGGATTTGATAGGGAAAGTGTTTTCCAGCAAGGGCTTCATTATCGAATGCATGGTCAGAAAACTGCTAGCTACTGATTTTTTTCTGACATATGAACAAGGTCAGCTTAAGTACAAGACAACTGCATGAGAGTATAGATTTATTTTTTCTCTATTTTTTCCTTCCATATTTTCTTGATGAATTTCCATTTAACATTTGTGTTTACACATTTGCAAATGATCCTTGAGGTCTTTTCCAACCTTACTGATTCTGTGAAAATGGAATATATGCCTTCACAGCATGGAGGGAAGAATACAAGTAAATTAGTGAGTGCTTAACTGAAATTGCACTGGGTTTCTTCTTGAATGCTTGTGTAGTGAATAAACTAGACAAAAATGTCTTTTAAAAGTTAGTAGTAAGGCCACTAGCCTGAGAGTGTGGTGCGTCTTGCTTTCCAATATTCCCAAAGACTTTCTGTAACACCTTAGGTACATAAAGATTCTGAACCTCAGTCTTCACCTACAAAATGAGAACTTCATACCTCAGGCATGAGAGAATATTGCATGGTGAAGCTCCTTGCTCATAAAGTAACATTAGTATCTGATTCATTTTTAAATACTAACTATTCATCTATTTTTCTGCATCTGGTGGGCTAAAAGCATTGCAGAGATAGTATGCACTGAAACCAATACAGAGAAAATACTGGCAAGTACCTGATGCTGTCACATTCTTTAATCATCTCTAGCTGAAGGGTGTACAAACCATACAGGGTAGCACTAAAAGGGTTTATGTGCCAGAGCTGTCATTTTTAGAAGACTTATGGTTGCCTCCTTTTTCAATTTGTATTGCTTATTCTCACCCCTTCATCCTTATGTCCCTCCTGAACTTATCTTTTGCAACATCTCACAGTGTTTTTGACCACCTGAGAGTATCCCACCCTCCCCCAGTGCCTTCCCAGTCTCACCTGTCCCTGCTTGTTGATGCTGTATATGCTGACACACAATGGTGACATATTTCCTGCCCTTCAGCTTTGCAGACGTATGTGGTGATTTGCTGCTGCCCTCCTGCCAATGGCTTGCACAGATGCCTCATGCCCTTCTTTTGATGCTCTTTAATGTCAGGGAATATGAACAAATGTAACCTCCGTGACACTGTTTCCCACAACATTTCCTAGAGAAACTGGCTGATCATAATCTGTAAGGATGTACTCTTACCTGGGTCAAAAAACCTGGCTGGATGACCAGGCTCAAGGAGTAGGGGTGAATGGAGTTAGATCTAGTTTGTGGCACATCATGAGTGGTGTTCCACAGAGCTTAGTTTTAGAGGTCTGTTTAATACAAACCTTGTACAGTATTTTCATGTTTTATTGTAAATACATTAGTAGTGAAATTACTTGAGCAGACCAGCATCTGTTCTAATGCTGTATCTCTACCACCTCAAATGTTGAGTGTGTTCTCATGGTCTTCAACTGCTACAATGTCAGAAGCATTCATGGTTAATGCTAATGAAGGATAGATGAGCCACTCATTCTACTATGCTTACTACAAAGAGACCAGGGGACTGAGGGGAGGAAACTGAATCATAGAATTGTTAGGGTTGGAAGGGACTTCAGGGATCTTCCAGTTCCAATCCCCCTGCCATGGGCAGGAACACCTCACACTAGATCAGGTTGCTCAGAGCCACATCCAGCCTGGCCTTAAAAACCTCCAGGGATGGGGCCTCAACCACCTCCCTGAGCAACCTTTTCCAGTACTGACAATCTTTTAAAGTTGATTTCTGAAAGCTTCCAAATGTAAACATAACATTGTACATTGTCTACTGGTTTGAGTTTTATCTTTACTTCCTACAAGAATAATATAGAATCATAGAATGGTTTGGGTTGGAAAGGACCTCCAAAGGTCATCCAGTCCAACCCCCTCTACAGTCAGCAGGGACATCCTCAACTAGATCAGGTTGCCCAGAGCCCTGTCAAACCTCACCTTGAATATCTCCAGGGATGAGGCCTCAACTACCTCCCTGGGCAACCTGTTCCAGTGTTCCACTACCCTCATGATAAAGAACTTGTACCTAAATAGTTTCTAATTATCTTTTAATATCTTATAGTTTTGAAATGCTTTTATCTATGGAGTGTATATTCAAATGTTGTTTTAACTCCCATACCTGAAGGGAACCTACAGGAAGGCTGAAGAGGGACTTTTTAAGGGTGTCCACCAATAGAGCAATGGGAAATGGTTTTAAATTGAAGGAGAGTAGATTTAGATTGGATCTTAGGAAGGAATTCTCAACTATGAGGATGGCAAGACTCCGGAATGGATTGTCCAAAGAGGTTGTGGATGTCCCCTCCCTGGAGATGTTCAAGGCCAGGTTGGGTGGGGCTTTGAGTAACCTGGTCTGGTTGAGAAGCATCCCTGCCCATGGCAGGGAGGTTGGATTAGGTGAGCTCTAAGGTCTCTTCCAGTCTAGGCTATTCTATGCATTAGAACAGTAACATTTTCTTATTAGCTTATTCCTCTAAAACATCAAGCTAGTAGGCTAAGGGTAACATTTTCTATCTTGAAGTCAGTTTTCTTTTATTAACCTGTAAGTTAGATGCACATTTTCATCATTACTTTGGTTTTATGTGGGCATGTAACTTTTCAGCAAGACCCATCAGATTTCAATGTTTGAAGGCATTGTGAGCTTCCACTGAGGACATAGCAATGTCATTATTTTGCAAGAGAATTTAATGGCTGTTATTTACCAGAGCAATGTATAATTACCAGAAGAGAAATTAAACTGGAACTTGAAAAATTACAGTTCATGTCAAAAAACTGTGAGATTTATGTCTTGGAAAAATTCCACTTACTCATATTGTAAAAATCCTTCAGTGACATTTCTATTGTCTTTAATTATCCAGAAATCTTAGCATTTTGTGTATGCTGCCTTAAATTCTACTACCCTTTCATATGTTTCCAAAGTAACCATTATTAAAGAGAGAATCCTTCTGCAGGTGCATTGGAAAAGATTTATTAGTGTTTGTGGACAGCAGATGTTTGCTAAATATAAAGCTTGGATAAATTACAGCTGTAGGAGTTACTGTTCTACCTGTATTTAAGGTCTGTCTTAAATTTATACTTTCATTTATACTTCTCCTTTACAGTTTTGAGCAGACAAATGCTTTGGTTTGGTTTTCCATGACTTTTGTATTATGCTTGAATGATTTTGTTATCGAAAACAAAGCATGGAATAAACAAAAATATTCTGTTGCTATCCTGTTGCAATTTAATTTGTTCAGATTAGTTAGGGGTAAGCACCTTTAAATTTTGTGTCCTGAGATCACAGTCTGAGGAAGAGAAGCAGACATGTTCCAAATATTATTCAGTGACAATCCTATTTTCATGCTGCTTTAGACTTGTCTCTCCTGAGACAAGGTACTTCAAAATTTATAGCACTGGAACTTGCTTAAATTTAGTGACTTAGGGTTCTGCCCATGAGAAAACTGGGCTGAGAGGATTCTCTGGACAACTCTTTTGTTCAGGCCATATCTTATTTGAACTGCAAAAAATGAGATTATAAACATGTGTGTGTATATGTGTATATATATATATATATATATATATATATACATGAAGTTAACTCTAAGAGATGAGTCCAAAAATACAGATATTGAACTGGCAAAGTCAATCTAATTATTAATAATTAGCGAGCTTGTTTATCAATGCTTGTCAAATTTAAGAAGGGGAAAAATAAACCAAACCAAACCAACCAACAGGCAACTAAAACCTCTCTTTAATTAATTATTATTCCACTTAAGATGTATTGGGTTTTCTTTGCTTTTAAATTACATTTTTAATTTTCATTTTGTTTCCAGATTTCTTTTGTAATACAGCTTCCATAAATGCACCACTGCAAAGGAGGAAAAACAAAAGTTCTAAATAAATGCAAAATTATTCTTCTATATAAATCATCAGAAGAGATTCAGTGGTTGACTACCATTTTTAAGTGAGACATCTAAAAAAACATATAGGTCCATGGAGACTACTTCATTAAGACAATGGAATGAAAATACTGCATGTAAAGATGATGTACAAAGCAATTTAATTTTTGGGGGGGTAAATGTCTAGTTACCTAAATCTCAGAATTCTCATATTGCTCATTTCTTTTCAAAACAATTACCAAATTAGATATAAATAGTACTTGATACTTGAATGTGTCCAGAGAAGGGCAATGAGGCTGGTGAGAGGTCTCAAGCACAAGTCCTATGAGAGAGGCTGAGGGAGCTGGGACTGTTTAGCCTGGAGAAGAGGAGGCTCAGGGGAGACCTCATTGCTGTCTACAACTACCTGAAGGGAGGTTGTAGCCAGGTGGGGATTGGTCTCCTCTCCCAGGCAACCAGCACCAGAACAAGAGCACACAGTCTCAAGCTGCACCAGGGGAAGTTTAGGCTGAAGGTGAGGAGAAAGTTCTTCACAGAAAGAGTAATTGGCCATTGGAATGTGCTGCCCAGGGAGGTGGTGGAGTCACCATCCCTGGAGGTGTTAAAAAAGAAAAAATTGGCTGTGGCACTTGGAGCCATGGTTTAGTTGTCAGGAGGTGTTAGGCAATAGGTTGGACTTGATGATCTCTCAGATCTTTTCCAACCTGGTTGATTCTGTTATGCTATGAAACTACTACCTACTTAAACCTGGCTCTTGGTGTGAAGAAAATATTCTTGATCTTGTTCTTAACCTTGATTTTACTGTTATGTTTTAGAAAACTTATTTTTTACACAACCCGAGCTCCAGACAAAACAATTTTGTCTGATTCTAGCTATTACTCTTGCAATTGTCTTTCAACCTGAAAAAGTAGAGGAAGGATTATTTTCAGGCTTTAATTTTATAGTTTCACATGACTGGGTGTCTCAATTATTCTTTACCTCTTTAGGTAGGCTTAATGTCTTTTTCATGCAGGAATGTGTATTGCTGTCCCTTTTTCATTTTCTTGCAGGCTGGCACAATATCACTGTGGAAGGCAATCTCCATATTTTCTGAGTATTACTAAATATTCTTATATTTTAAAGGCACAGTTTATAAGATGTCCAGTATGAAAAATCTAAAGAGGTATCAGAAAAGGTTGCATTGTGGCAGTGCAGTATGTGTAGTGCTTAGCTATGTATACAATCTCTAAAGGTGCAGTGCAATCTAATCTATTAGAATTTGGCTTTTCACTTAAGCAAATTGTGTGCAGATGCTTCCAAGCACTTCCTTCATGACCAGGAATTAAGTAAAGAAGCATTTGCAATGTGAGCATCTAATAAATCAGTCAAGGTTTTGGCAGAAAAACTGGTGAGAGGTCTTATTTTATCTTATTTTAAAAAATCAAGAAATTATTTATCCTGTGCATTTATTTTGGTTGGCCATTGGAATGTGCTGCCCAGGGAGGTGGTGGAGTCACCATCCCTGGAGGTGTTCAAGAGGGGATTGGACGTGGCACTTGGTGCCATGGTTTAGATAGTCATGAGGTTTAGGGTGACAGGTTGGACTTGATGATCTTTGAGGTCTCTTCCAGCCTTCTTGATTCTATGATTTAATTTTTTTTTCTTTTAGTGTGTTTTTTTTTTTAGCTTTCTCAGCTGTTCTGCTACCTTTACTTTTGTTCAGGTCCAAAAAACCAAAGGGCTCCATGGTTAAAGCAGACAATCTTGATTTGGTTTAATTGATTGGGACAGAATTTTCACAGTGAATTAAGTAGTTTCTGTTCTTTCTACTTTAGTTCTTTGTAGTCTGCACTGAGACTTCTGTTCATACACACAAATTAAAAAGCTGAAAGAACCTAATAATTGAAGACATGCTATATCAGTTTCATTCAGCATCTTTCTTGTTGTATACTTGCCAGTGTTTGTATTCAACTTTCCCAAGTCTTGTTAAATGAAATACAACGTTTTGGTGAAATAAAGATGATATAATTCACCATACCAAAGCATGGATATCGTTGTCATTGTCCTCATTAAACTGTTTTATTTTACAGTTCCATTAAACTCAATATTTTATAGTTCATCTCTCGCTCTGAATCATTTTTATTTACCTGTTTCCAGGCCTTCTCATAACATGTAAAGTTGTGTTGTCAGATAGAAGATGGCAACATCAATTCCTTCATCAGAATTTCCAGAAGTTCATCCAAGCAGATGTAAATCAATGTTCTTATTTGCTGCACCTGGATATATTTCATACATGCAGCTCAGACTGAAAGACAAATTTCTTTTTATCCTGCTGTAGCTGTTAATCCATTGCTCTCAGTCAGGGGATTATTATTATTATTTGTATATGTTCTTCATATTGATTAAGTCTCCTGAAACTTTTTTGCTCTTTTTTTTTTTTAATACCAACATAAAGCTTTTTTTCAGCTTTTGTACTTTTATTTCAGCATTTATACTTTTATTTCAGCTTTCATACTTCTATTTCAGCTTTTATACTTCTATTTAACCTTAGATGCATGTCCTGATATGTATTTCAATATGTATTTTAAGCAGACCTGTGCATATGGTTAAGTACTAGGATGGAAAATCTGAAGCTTTGAAGCTGATTATAAAAAGAGTAAAACAACTGATGTCTCTCATCACTTTCACATTGCATTAGCACACTGCTCCTGCTTATGGCAGTTTATTTCCCAGTCTGCAGGAATTTTGTTGGTTTTGAATAGTAGGGTAACTCTATATTTAGACAGAAGATATAAATTCATCAGTTCTGACAACTAGACACAGGTCTTAAAATAGGAAATTTTGAACATACATTTAAGTAATTTAAAAATAATTGATTAAAGGCCAAACAGTTCATAAAAAGCTATTTATTCACTTGAGTGCTAATATCTTCTGAGGGGAAGTTTAGCATCTGTTCCCACTTTATATATATTGCAAATATTTTCAGTAGTTTTACATTGCATTTAAAGAAAAAAAAATGATAGTAAGTCAGAGTTGGATTTGTAATCATGTATCAGTAGTTTCAATTCTAATTAACTCAAGCATTTAAAATCATTATGTATGTGAACAATTCTTCAAAAATGCTGTGTTGTAGAATCTTTGCTTAGTTACTTATTAATGTATAAATATTGGTTATTGAAAAAAGTTATATTGACCAAAGTATTAGCAATGACTGCATTCCTTCCAATTGTAAGCTATTTAATGTCATTCAGGCTTTCTGAAAACAATAACAACTTTCTAGTTATCAATGCAGAACTACAATACACACTGAAGTAGTTGTCATCAGCAGTTTCCCCAGCGGTGAGGGGCAAATCTTCCTTTGCTAGTGTCACCAAAATTAGTATCACTGTCTCTCAGATGCAGGGCCACTGTTATCACAGACTCACAGAATGTTAGGGGGTAGAAGGAACCTCAAAAGATCATCCAGTCCAACCCCCCTGCCAGAGCAGGATCACCTGTACCAGATCACACAGGAACACATCCAGGAGGGTTTTGAATATCTCCACAGAGGGAGACTCCACAACCTCTCTGGGCAGCCTGTTCCACTGTTCTGTCACCCTCACAGGTGAAAAATTTTCCCTCATGTTTCCATGGAACTTCCTATGCCTCAGCTTCCACCATTGCCCCTTGTGCTGTTATGGCTGATGTCAAGTTAATAACTCCCTGATACACTCCAGCCCATGCCAGGTGTTTGAGTCACAATGCTCTCATCTTCCTAGTGTATGGTTACTGGGCTGCACAGCATTGCCAACTCCTTCGTTTTATGAATGGGATTGATCATCAATTAAAAGGGAAATCCATAAAGCTGTTCTTAGTAGAAGTCATAAACTGAGACAACACGTTTAGATTAAGTGGGGGGAAAAAACAATCTAAGGTGTGTGAAGGAATAGAGACACGTTTTAATTCTGCCCTGCAGTGATACCATCAGAGAGGAAAATGAAGAGGTTTGCACTTAAAGCTTAATTTAATTAATCTGGGGCACTTGTTCATGCACTAATCATAATTGTGTGTTTATTTCATGTTGTTATTACAAAGAGGAAGTAATGCAGCTGCCACCCTCATATACTATATCTTGTGATTGTATAACATATATACTTACTTATGTGACCCAAGGGTTTGAAATATATATTGTGTGAGTTGTTGTCTAAGTGGAAACAGTCATTGCTTTTGTCCATAAATTCACATATATCCAAAGGTACCTGAGAAAGTTTATTAAGGAGAGAATGTATTTGATCACTGAAGTACTTAATAAATTGCAGAATTCAGGGCATCTCAGGTTCTTTAAAATATTTATTTCTTTTTAATCATGCAAACTCATATTTGAGTTTTCTGATTCCTCTGTGGGGGTAAAAAAAGTGTCATAACATTTTGTCTGCATTTTCTTTTGACTGAAGATTTTATAAGTATTGATTATGTAAAAATGACTTTATTTTCATTTCCTCAGATAGCTTGTACCAGTATAATCTAGTTCTCACCTAAAACTGAACTAATAACTTATTATCATTACAAAGGCAAGCTACAGCAATATGTTTTCACTCATCTGTCTTCACTGATGATTACCACACAAGGTAGCAAGTAAACAATTATTGATCCTGCTTTGGAGATTGCATAGTCATTATCTCATTATGTTTCCATCAATACTTTAATGAAGCATCCTTACTGGCCATATCAGACTGCTGGGTTTGTGTCATGGTTTAGACCCAGACAGATTGCTCTTTACCTCTTCCAAACCAAAAGGGGAAAAAGAAAAATGCTCCACACAGGATTGGAGAGTTGGAAAGCTTAAATGGAAAGGCTATTCACAACTGTATACAACAGTACAAAGCATATAGAATACACAAAAATCCATAGCCTGGGCTTAACTCAGAAGCTCATTAAGCCAAAGCTTCACACAAACCTCCCTTCAAAACCAAACCAACAATCCCAAGCCTTCATGTCCCCTCCCTGCCAATCCTCTCTACCCTCCATACCAACACCATTGTGATGCAGCACAAATTTGGCTTGGCAGCTCCTGGCCCCAGTTAGGTCACTCCAGGCCTAATTGGCAGCATTGCTAAGACCAAACTCCAGACCCCACTCTCCTGCAAGGAGATAACTTCCTGCATGTCCTCACAGGAGCAGAGAGGGAGGAAAAAGGGAATAAAATTCATTTTGCAGCCAGTTGTATAGGGATGCAGGACTTATGGGTATGAAATACACCTTCCAGCCCACCTCCTGGACACTCTCACCCCTCTGGAGGTCTGTAACTTTGTGATTCTTAAAAGCACCTGGCCTCTAAAATACCACATTTTGGCATTCAGATTTTTCTAGTTGCAAACTGCAACAAGGAGCACAACTGAACTGCCACTTTGGCCATGATGTTGGATAACTGTCCTGGATGGAACTGAACCTGCAGCAGTCATTCATACCGTGCTGCAGTCATTCAGACCATGCTGCAGTCAGTCATACCATGCTGCAGTCATTCATACCATGCTGCAGTCAGTCATACCATGCTGCAGTCAGTCAGACCATGCTGCAGTCAGTCAGACCATGCTGCAGTCAGTCATACCATGATGCAGTCAGTCATACCATGCTGCAGTCATACCATGCTGCAGTCAGTCATACCATGATGCAGTCAGTCATACCATGCTGCAGTCAGTCATACCATGATGCAGTCAGTCATACCATGCTGCAGTCAGTCATACCATGCTGCAGTCAGTCATACCATGCTGCAGTCATTCATACCATGATGCAGTCAGTCATACCATGCTGCAGTCATTCATACCGTGCTGCAGTCATTCAGACCATGCTGCAGTCAGTCATACCATGCTGCAGTCATTCATACCATGCTGCAGTCAGTCATACCATGATGCAGTCAGTCATACCATGCTGCAGTCATTCATACCATGCTGCAGTCATACCGTGCAGTCATCACCATGCTGCAGTCAGTCATACCATGCTGCAGTCATTCATACCATGCTGCAGTCAGTCATACCATGCTGCAGTCAGTCATACCATGCTGCAGTCAGTCATACCATGATGCAGTCAGTCATACCATGCTGCAGTCATTCATACCATGCTGCAGTCAGTCATACCATGATGCAGTCAGTCATACCATGATGCAGTCAGTCATACCATGCTGCAGTCAGTCATACCATGCTGCAGTCATTCATACCATGCTGCAGTCAGTCATACCATGCTGCAGTCAGTCATACCATGATGCAGTCAGTCATACCATGCTGCAGTCATTCATACCATGCTGCAGTCAGTCATACCATGCTGCAGTCAGTCATACCATGCTGCAGTCAGTCATACCATGCTGCAGTCATTCATACCATGCTGCAGTCAGTCATAACATGCTGCAGTCAGTCATACCATGCTGCAGTCAGTCATACCATGCTGCAGTCAGTCAACCAGCTGCGCAGTCATACCATGCTGCAGTCAGTCATACCATGCTGCAGTCATTCAGACCATGCTGCAGTCAGTCATACCATGCTGCAGTCAGTCATACCATGCTGCAGTCAGTCATACCGTGCTGCAGTCATTCAGACCATGCTGCAGTCAGTCATACCATGCTGCAGTCAGTCATACCATGCTGCAGTCAGTCATACCATGCTGCAGTCAGTCATACCATGATGCAGTCATTCATACCATGCTGCAGTCAGTCATACCATGCTGCAGTCAGTCATACCATGCTGCAGGCAGTCATACCATGATGCAGTCATTCATACCATGATGCAGTCATTCATACCATGCTGCAGTCAGTCATACCATGCTGCAGTCAGTCATACCATGCTGCAGGCAGTCATACCATGATGCAGGCAGTCATACCATGCTGCAGTAAGTCATACCATGATGCAGTCATTCATACCATGCTGCAGTCAGTCATACCATGCTGCAGTCAGTCATACCATGATGCAGTCAGTCATACCATGCTGCAGTCAGTCATACCATGCTGCAGTCAGTCAGACCATGCTGCAGTCAGACCATGCTGCAGTCAGTCAGACCATGCTGCAGTCAGTCAGACCACGCTGCAGTCAGTCAGACCATGCTGCAGTCATTCATACCATGATGCAGTCAGTCATACCATGCTGCAGTCAGTCATACCATGCTGCAGTCAGTCATACCATGATGCAGTCAGACCATGCTGCAGTCAGTCAGACCACGCTGCAGTCAGTCAGACCATGCTGCAGTCATTCAGACCATGCTGCAGTCAGTCAGACCATGCTGCAGTCAGTCAGACCATGCTGCAGTCATGCCAGCTTCAAAAATGAAACTACTGACTGGACCAAAGTATTACAGGGCCTGAAGTTCAGAGCGCAATGTGGGAGGCTTCCTGTTCCAGTTGCTGCTTCTGGGTTCTTGGTTCTTGGGTGCTGGTCTTTTCAGCTGGGATGCTGGTGGGACAAGGAGGGATGGGGGAGTAGTTTTCTGGCCTGGGCTTTTGGCTCTCTTGCTTCTGCTTGCTGCTGCTTTGTGCTGTGCTTTTTCTGCAAAGAGGCTAAGGTAGCTATGCATTTTGTACTGTTTATCTGATTTTTGCTCATTAAACTCTATTCTTATCTCACTTTTTTTTATTTTTTTGTCTCAGTCCTGGGTTTTTTGTGTGTTACTTTTCCCTCACTTCTCTGTTGGGAAATTAGCCAGGTTAACCTGCTGGTTCACAGTCTCATAGTGTATCAGAGGTTGGAAGGAGATCATCAGGTCCAACCCCCCTGCCAGAGCAGGATCACTTAGGGTAGTCCACACAGGAATGCATCCAGGTGGGTTTGGAAAGTCTCCAGGGAATGAGACTCCACAACCCCTCTGGGCAGCCTGTTCCAGGGCTTTGTCACCTTCACTGTAAAGAAGTTTCTCCTCATGTTGAGGTGAAATCTTCTATGTTCAAGCTTGTACTTATTGTCTTATTATAAGATTATTATAGTCTTATATAAGACTACTTGTCTTATTACTGTGCACCAATGAAATGAGATTGGCCCCCTCCACTTGACACCCAGTCCTCAGATATTTATAGACATTGATCAGATCCCCTCAAAATCTTCTGTTCTCCAGACTAAACAGCCCCAGGGCTCTCAATCTCTCTTCACAGGGGAGATGCTCAAGTCCCCTAATCATCCTCGTGGCTCTCCATTGGATTCTCTCCAGCAGGTCTCTGTCTCTCTTGCACTGGGGAGCCCAAAACTGGACACAGAATTCCAGGCGTGGTCTCAGCAGGGCAGAGTAGAGAGGTAGAAGAACTTCCCTAGACCTGCTGGACACACCTTTCTTGATACATCCCAGGATCCCATTGGCTCTCTTGGCCACAAGAGCACATTGTTGTTCCATTCAGAACTTGCTGTCCACCAGCACTCCAAGGTCTTTCTCTGTGGAGCTGCTTTCCTGCAGGGCTGTCCTGGTCCATGTTGTTACTTCTCCTTATTAAACTTCATGAGGTTCAGTTTGATTCATTTTGTTCTGATTCAAACCATTACAATAACTCACCTTTCTATTTTGCATGCTTTTAGGCTCAGAAGCACCTCTCTTGTGTTGATATTCCAATAGTGTATGCCTACATCCTGAATATGTATGTAGTTTAGGATCAGTTCTTTTGGAAATGTACAGACAGCAATTCCTTCAACTTCCAGCAAGTGTGAAAACAGAG
>NC_072010.1:124705171-124807671 GCF_027791375.1 Indicator indicator | reverse complement strand
TAAACAAAGGCTGACAAGGAAGGGGATGGGGAGAAGACCCTCTGGCAACAGAAACATGTAATGGGTGGATGCCACTGGTACTGACTCTATATAATGGATTCACCACCTGGCATGATAAGCCCCTGATGTGCATTGTGTGTACGGGCAGGTAAAAGGCAAAGGAGAAGGCAGAGGCCCCCTTCTCCAACAGACCCCTGTAAACACACAGGGAATGCACAGGAAGATTCCCTGGGGACAATACCTGGACACTTATCTAAAAAGACCTTGTAACTGTGTGAAAGACCTGAATGATGCCTGCTCAGGAGGAGAAAAACAAGGAGAGAAAAAGACTGAGAGAAAACCCATCACCATGAACATCCAGCCGAAGCAGTCTCGCCATCCTCTCTCCGCCACCACCAGCAAAGCCGTGCCCTAAGTTTTGAATGCTGTAAGAAGAAAAGAAGAACTCTTGGAGAAGAGGAAAGACATCTTACTGAAGATACCACATTTTGGAGCCTGCTCAGAGAAAGATTTGTACTTTGGGATCTCTCTTCCCCTCCTCCAGAGCAGAGAGCACAAGCCAACAAAGGTGCAGCAGCACCCTTCCACAGACCCAAACTGTCTTGGGGCTGGAGGGGAGAGGGTGATAATTCCTTTTCATCTCTCTCTCTCTGTCAATTTTTCCCTTCTCTCTCTCTCCCTTCTTCTGTTCCATCCACTTTATTCTGTCAATAAATAGCCTGGCTGTTGATATTTTGGCTTAATTTGTGCCTCTAATTTCATAACACAGGAATGTTCAAAAAGAATAAAGTCTTCTTCCCCCTTCCAGACTGAGACACTGCTCTCTCCCTGCATTAATGTGCTTGCAGCAGTGAGAGGACAGCCTGTTGGAGAATCATAGAATCATAGAATCAGTCAGGGTTGGAAGGGACCACAAGAATCATCTAGTTCCAACCCCCCTGCCATGGCCAGGGATACATCACACTAGATCAGGCTGGCCAGAGCCTCAGTCATGGGGAGGAGCTGAGCTGTATGCTGCAACAGCAGAGCCAAAGCGAACTCTGACAGAGCAGCACTGCCCAAATGCATTGGTAGGTGCTGGGGCAATAGATATTCATGTATGTGGTGATTTATCAATGGAACAGAGAAAGCCTGTGATAAAGACCCTAGTGCAGGGTGGAGAAACATATGAAGAGGTTGCTGTCAAGTTTTCAGTGTTTCCTATTAGAACTAAGTGCTTATGAATAAAAACATGTTGCCTATTAAAAGGTATCCAATGAGCATAGTTTAATGAACACAGAAATGTTATGAGGGAGGACCAAGCAAGTTATGTAGTTATGTTTATCATTTTAATAAGTATCTCGACTATTTAAGCCAAAATTCACACTGTTGCCTGCTGTATCTCATAGCAGGCTTCTGGTGATATCCTCTGGTTTTGCTGGAAGCCATCCACAGAATTCAGAGGTACTGATGCCACAGTCCATTGAGTTATATCTCCACTCTATGTGGAAGATAGAAGATTATAGATAATGACTTTCTCAACACAGGAATCAGAGAATGTGTTCAGACCTCAGACACTAGCATATGGCTTCATAACAGCAGCAAGTTCAATAAATGGCACTGCTCAAGCCATGGCACTGGGTCTCAGCCCAGCTGCTTAAAACATGGAAAGGACAAAGAAGTTACAGCCACTGTGAGTTAAAGGCAGAGGATTGAGTTTTGGCAAAGAATAGCCCCATCAAGTATATCTCACCCTTGCTTCTAGCACTGTTAATCTGTTTTAAAGTGCTGTGAAATTTGAAGCCACACATAACAATAAAATTCTGCTGAAAACCTGCCCATTAACACAGACTGCAGTGATGTCTATAAAGATTTTGCATCATTTCAGCAGTGGTGTTTATTGCATACATATACTTAACCAATTTATTCTGCAACAATAGATAGTTAAGGGCTAATAAAACAGAAGTTATCTTTATAAGGTAATAATCCAGTTGCAGATCCCAAGTGTAGCATCCACAGGACGTGGGTCAGTAAATTTCAGTATGTTAGGCAAATGTGAAACAATTAATTTCACCTTTCCTTGCCTCTCCCATTGTGCACAGCACTTCCTCATGCTGAGTTCAGATGCAGAGCTGAGAAGCTCAGAAAATACCCAGGGGTCAAGCAGCACTGCATCAGCTTGAAAGCAGAAGGGGTGATACTGTTAATACTTAATGTTTTCTAAATTCAAGATGCAAAAAGAGGTCCACATATGTAGATACTTAAAAGCAAAAGGGGGGGGGTGGGGGGGTGGGGGAAGAGCTGATTACTGTGTGGCAGAATAGCAATAGACTTAAACATGAAAAAAAATATTTAGTAACTGACTAAGGACCTGAACTGCATGAAGCAGTATATTTGATAGGCTAGATTAAGTAATAGCAAGCCAAGGGTTGTAATTAGCATCTGTTGATGGTGCTCCCTGGAGACAGTAACTATTTAAGAGTTTAAGCTGTGAGCAGAGGCTTTTAAGGTGTTTCAGAATATCTGTTGTAAATAAGGGAAATGCTGGATCAGCAACCTCTGTGGTTGCCTGACCTTCCCCATTGCTCTGCCTCCCACGTATCCAGCTCATACTCCTAAGGGTGTATTCCCATCCAGGCCTAAGCATTTCAAGTAGAAAAGGTTGCCACACGTTAATGTGGCTGTTGGGATTTTCTGACATCATGGATTCAGAATAAATACCATTTTATTAATCACCTGGAAATATGTTTGGCAGTAAATGTTGCAGGTATCCACAACTTTTAGAACGAAAATTCAGGTTCAGTGGCAGTTATTCCAAGGCAATCACAGAAAATCTGTATCTTTGCTTTACTTGGCTTCAGCTCTGTAGATGGCAAGAGTTATCAACTTGAGACTGAGAAGATATCACTATTAGGAAAATAGAATATTTTTCTTGCTGTTTTAACATGGATGGAGTCATTCATTCCTTAGATAGACTGAAAAAAAAGGACTCATTTAGAATTTTTCCTCCAGAGTGACTCCTCTGTGAGTCATTAGCTTGATCAACACAGATAGTTCAGAGTTAAAGGCAGAAGACAAGAAGCTCACTAGCTTCAGGAGATGAGGAGGACTGATGTGTGCAATAATTCAGTACTCAACGAAGACAACCCAAAAAGGTGACTGTAGACACTTTGAGATTCAACACCATCAACAGAGATGCTGAAATCTTCCAGAAATAGGCTTCCAGAAATGCTAATTGGGTCTATAACTCTCTGTGTCTCGAAATCTCTGGTTGCCACTTCATCATTTTTAATCTTCTCGCATTTGTTCTTTCCGCAGCTTCATCCCTGATTTCCTTTTGATAGTGAACCAGCTATAACTTTCCATCTGAGTTTCTCTTTGCTGTCTACAGTAGGGTTTTACTTTAGGAAATATTGCATCTGTTGTACTAGTAAAAGTTACAGAAATCTCCATTTAGCCATAGAGTTCCACTCTCTTTTATATTTTCCTGCTCATCGGTATGCACACCATCTGTGCCTCTACTACAATGTTCTTATATGGCCTCCAGGCTTCGTTAGTGGTCTAAAAGTTTTATTACTCTGCCCTTCAGTCTCATGCTAATAATTTTCCCCACTGTTTTAAAAATCTGCCCTTTCAAACCTTGCTGTTAGCATGCCAACCACAGAGAAATTCAGCCCCCTCCCCCCAGTACGATGTCAATCTAATTGTAAGGCAATGGGATGTAATCAATGGGAATGCTGTGATAACAGGAACTAAACTCCAATGTTATATTCTATAGAATACAAATGTATTAATTGCAAAAGACCAGGACAGCTTGCCATGAACGTTGGGTAAGAGCTATATGAGTGAGTTAAAAACAAAGAAATGCTTTTAAAAGAAACACAGTCACTCTTTCTAATTTAATTTGAGAGATCTCAGACCACACTTACAGCTAATGCATATGCTGGCAGCTGTAAATACATCCTCCAAGTTGTGCTAAAGCCTCTCAGTCTCTAATAATGTGTATCATGAATCCTGCAAATCTACCCTTAAATTTCAATTCTGCCCCATTCAGCTAGGGATATTTTGAGACTGAGAACTCATGCAGACATTGCAAGGGAACACTAGGGCTGAGAGGAGCTGGACAATACCATTTCCTCCAAAGCAGAAATGTTTTGCAGTAAAGCTAGGTCACTTTCAGGCTGCAAGAGGAATGAAGGTTTTCTGATTAAGGCACTGAGCAAAGAGATGAAAGTGTAAATCCCAGCTCTGTCAGATGTTGTATGTACACCCCTGGGCAAGTCGCATCACCTTTCCGTGAGTTGTTATCTGCAGCTACAAAAAGTGGATCATTATTTTTCCTTCCTTCCTCAAGCATTTCTGAGTGTGAGAGCTCCTTCAGAGTTGGAATTTTTCCAACCATATGTTTGTGGGGGACCTACCACAACAGTGTTTCATCTTACTGAGACTTCCAGATGTTACGGTGGAATAGATCATTAAGGCTTCTACTTAATGTGGGATGAAAAAGAAAAACTGTAAATGATCTTTTTATTTTTTTCTTCTGTAATATAAAGCGGAAATAGGACATACTGGAATAGCTGGAATGATAAATTTTCTATTGTGAAGAGCATAATCATGACTTAAACATTCTGAAGGAGTTTACTATCTAAATAGGAATGTGTTTATTGCTGTTTTCAAGTGTGTGAACATGAAAAAGAAAACACGAGAGACTTCTTTCTGCAGACCGATGAAGGCATCAACAATCATTGTTGAAATTCCAACAAACTTTGCCAGAATACAGACTGCTTCTTCAGTACCCTATTGAGGGAGAATACAGCAGGAGACTTCCCTACAAAGTTATTCTCAATGATGACTGAGTTACTTTGCAATGCCTTATTTAACTTTAAATATTTTATTATCTCCTACAAAATCCTCTTCATGGTTTTCATTTACAAACAACTAAGTTCTTGCCATGTAAAATAATTTTTTTTAAAAAAAGGAAAATAATCATTAAACATTTTTTTCCTTTTCCCCATTTTCATCCCATTCCATCTGTTCAATTTGCATTATCACAGTTTCAGTGTTTCACTAGTTCTTTTCCATCAGAAATAATGAAAACCTAAATTGAAGCTGTTGTTATTTATACAAAAGGCATTTGCCAACACAAGGCCTTCAGCAAGGATTATTTTAAACTCAAATTTAGTTACTTATCAGTATCAGAACTACAGCAGTTGACTACAGGGTAAATAAATGTACTCATGAAGAAACCAGCTCCAGTGTGGCTTTGTTGATAGCAACAGCCTAAACACTATTTAATTTGAGGCTATATTTCCAAACTTATCATGAATGTTGGAAGAATGGTGAGATGATCAACAGTATATTAATTTTACAATCATTACCAAACAGATAATTTTGGAAATATGGTTGATGTGTTTGCCAGATGACTGCAACAGGTGTTAAGAGTACTAATTGGAGAAGTTTTGAGAATATTATCCATCAAGACCTGCTTGCTTTCTTCTCCTTAATCCAGAAACTGCTGTGGGTTCTTCCTCTTTCTCCAAGTCAAGTCTGTCTTTTGCCTATGTATATATTTAGTGAATGAGCCCTGAGCCTTTTGTTGCATTTTCTCCTCCCAATTCCACCAGAGGAGAGTAGGAGTTACCGAGCAACTCTGTGATTTCTTTTTGTTACTGGGTAGGCTTAAACCATGACATCTCCCTAGATCCCAAATAACAGCAATCCATTTGCTGAATTCCATTTGAATTACAGTTGCTTTCAAGTGGATAATAATATTTGTTGATTTTTCATTTATTTCAGCTCTGTTTTCTGAAATGACAGCAAGCTGCCAACATGGTCTGCTGCTGTTAAATTAGATTAAATGCTTTCCCTGCTTTTCTAAGGACCTGAAGCTGGGAAAATTTCAGTCTGGTCTCCTCTCTATGCATTCTCATTCTGTTTCCTTTGTCCACATTGCATATGCTTCAGGCCAGGTCAGTTCCAGTGAGTAGCCAATCAGGCATGAGTCTTTCAAATTAATTGCTTCAGTAGGAGTGAAATGAGTCATGTGCTGTAATGCCATGCACAGCAAGTGCTATAGCCTAGATAGCAATTACAAAATCACGTATGTGTCACTGGACATGAGCAGACAGTGTGTACTTGCAGTCCAGGAGCCAAATCACATCCTGGGCTGCATCAAAAGAAGCGTGGCAGGTTGAAAGAGGTGATTCTGCCATTTTGCTCTGATAGGAGCCCAGCTGGAGTATTGCATCCAGCTCTGAAGCCCTCAATACAGGAAGGACATGGACCTGATGGAGTGGGTCCAGAGGAGGGCCACAAAAATGATCAGGGGGGTGCAAGACATCTGCTTACGAGGACAGGCTGAGGGAGCTGGGATTGTTCAGCCTGCAGAAAAGATGGTTCTGGATAGACCTCATAAAGACCTTCTAGATAGACCTCTTAAAGACCTTCTAGTACCTGAAGGGGGCCTACAAGAAGAAAGGAGACAGACTGTTCACAAAGGCCTATGGGGATAGGATGAGGGGCAACGGTTTCAAATTAGAGAAGAGAAGATTTAGATTGAATGTTAGGAACAAGTATTTTACCAAGAGATTAGTGGAACACTGAAACAAGTTGCCCAGGGAGGTAGTTGAGGCCCCATCCCTGGGCATACTCTAAGTGAGGCTTGACAGGGCTCTGGACAACTCGATCTAGGTGAGGATGTCCCTGCTTACTGCAGAGGGGGTTGGACTAGATGACCTTTGGAGGTCTCTTCTAACTCAAACCATTTTATGATTCTATGATATTATCACATACATATTCACAAAACTCAGTCTCCCCTGACTATGCCCTGCTGGTTTCATTTCTTTAAACTATAAACCACAGCCTTCTCCTGAACAAAGCCATGCAATGATGCATCCTAGAAGCAATATTTTGAGGTAAAGCTGTGATCCATTCTTCTTATCATTCTTGTTCCTGGGAAACAAATGAAAGAAATATCCAGAATCTCTTTTACAAACCTCACTGTGATTTACATGAAGTAAAAAGAGAATTTAGCACATGGCCTTTGCCATGGCATAGTGGCATTTCTGAACTCCTAGATGACTGGCTAGGTCTGCTCTGCCTGAGCTCTGTCATGCTCCCACACCAGGATACTGTGAGTACACTACAGGTTTTCTCTCTGGCAGTAGAAACCAAGAGTATAGGTGGAAGAGATGTACATCCACCTGCTTTTCCTCACCTGTCATAAAACCATAAACCAACGTGCACCAGAACCTGGGAACACAAAGCAGCAGTTTCACCAAAGTCCTCCTGGGCATTGTTCCTTGTCTTACATTTAGGTTATAAACCCTTCAAGGAAGAGAATTTCTTGATGTTAGTGTCCACTGATAACACCAAAGAGCTCCTAACTGCTGTAGCTTTCCTGATCAAACCTTCCCAAGTTCCCTCTGGTTTATATGAAACTGCTCAAGAAGCATTGGAGATAATCAGCACTAAAAGCCCTGTCTAAGGCGCTGCTGATCAGACACTTTGGTGGCCAGTGTTCTGGTGTGGCTTTAAAACACAAGCACCAGTTGTGAAATATAAAGCAGATTTATGAAATTGCCTACCCAAGGAGAAAATGAGGTAATGCAAATTAAGATCATAGAATCATAGAATCAGTCAGGGTTCGAAGAGACCACAAGGATCATCCAGTTCCAACCCCTCTGCCATGGGCAGGGACACCTCACACTAGATCAGGCTGACCAGAGCCTCATCCAGCCTGGCCTTAAACACCTCCAGGGATGGGGCCTCAACCACCTCCCTGGACAACCCATTCCAGACTCTCACCACTCTCATGGGGAAGAACTTCTTCCTCACGTCCAGCCTGAATCTCCCCACTTCCAGCTTTATTTCATTCCCCTAGTCCTGTCACTACCTGATAAAGCTTTACTTTCACATAACACTTATTTTTTAATAAATACTTCTCTGATACTTGACTTTTTCTCAAACTGAAGCAGCATGAAAGCCACTCTTGAAATAAATCAGGGCTGTTTCCTCACTGTCATAGATGCTCGTCTCTACTGACATCAGCTTACTTTTGTCACCTGTGTATTTGCTTTCCTCCTGTTGAATTTCATCTACAGCTTTCTTAATTCAAAAACTTTCTGTTCTTTCCAAGACTATTTATGTAACTCAGAATAATCATAAATCCAGCAAGGCTCAAGAGATTAAATTAGTTCTCGAATTATTCTGCCAGAATACCAAACAAAAACTTTGTATTAAATGCTATAT
The DNA here is from genome assembly GCF_027791375.1 of Indicator indicator. Taxonomy (NCBI): domain Eukaryota; kingdom Metazoa; phylum Chordata; class Aves; order Piciformes; family Indicatoridae; genus Indicator; species Indicator indicator. Next base: position 124,799,442 of record NC_072010.1, on the reverse strand, counting down.
TTACTTTTAAGAAGGTTGCTAATTCAGACTACTTATTAGCTTCATTAACATAAGTTAATTATGCTGACACATACCACAGTGATTCAGGACTTGTGAAAGTAACTAATTAGGAATGTAATACCTTGATAAACCTTCAGAGCACTTACAGAAAAATGGCCACTGCAAAATAAGATTCCATATTCACTTTTATTTAACAGGTTTGATTTTGGTTGCTTTACCCCCCCAAAAATGCTGCTTCTAGGCTGCATCATCACATGGCTTTGTTCAGGAGAATGACTGTGTCTTGTATTTTAAAGAAAGAAAACCAGCAAGGCATAGTCAGGTGAGAATGAATTTTATGAATTTGCATTTTGATAAAAATAGTTTGTGTTTTTAATAAAAATCTTTGCAATGGACATGGCTTTTTGGGGTCTTTTTTGAGGGTGTTTTGGTAGGGGTTTTTTTGTTTGTTTTGTGGTTTTTTTTTAATCCTGACTATGAAAAGACAGGAATAAATTTGAGACAATGGCAAGAAAGGTAGCAAAACCCAATAAATAGTTTATCAGGCATGATCTAAGAAGTGACAGGAAAGCAATGTAACTTGTAACACAAAATAGGGGAAGGAAACACTTCAGGTGATTAAGAGCAATATAATGAGTGATGGGCTGAAACTTCAAGAATGAAAATTAATTTAGATTAGACATAAGGAATAAAAATGCCAAAAGCAAGTAGAGTGGAAAGATTTGCTAAGAGGGATAATTGGGGTCCACTATTAGGAATACTTCAGAGTGGAAGAGATAAAACATGCACAGGTTTAATACAGAGAGCAAACCCCACTCTAGTGTAGAGTGATAAACTAGATAACTCCTGGCAATCTTTCCTAAGCAATTAGTTCACTGATTGACACAGAAAAGATGAAATACAGATGACCTTGGTTAGGCTGAGCTCTGGTTTAGCAAGTTTTAGAGACTGATTTCCAGAACTGAATTCCTCCCAGTGAGCCTTAATAAGGAAATGAAGACTGACAAAGCTAATCATGGAAACCTGACAGCGAATGTCAGACATAAATGAGAAGGAACAAAATTCAGAAGTAAATATATCTTCCATAGCCATATGCTCCAGTCACAGTCACTGATTTAATCATCCTGCAGACAAGGATGCTTCATGTGCAGACACTTGTTTTCATAGAGTCATAGAATCAACCAGGTTGGAAGAGACCTCCAAGATCATCCAGTCCAACCTATCACCCAGCCCTATCCAATCAATTAGACCATGGCACTAAGTGCCTCATCCAGGCTTCTCTTGAACATCTCCGGAGATGGAGACTCCACCACCTCCCTGGGCAGCCCATTCCAATGGGCAACCACTCTCTATGTGAAAAACTTCCTCCTAACATCCAGCCTATACCTCCCCTGGCACAACTTGACACTGTCCTCCTTTGCTCTGGTGCTGGTTGCCTGGGAGAAGAGACCAACCCCCTCCTGGCTACAACTTCCCTTCAGGTAGTTGTAGAAAGCAAGGAGGTCACCCCTGAGCCTCCTCTTCTCCAGGCTAAACACCCCAAGCTCCCTCAGCCTCTCCTCACAGGGCTGTGTTCCAGGCTCCTCGCTTCGTTGCCCTTCTCTGGACACATTCCAGTACCTCAACATCTCTCTTGAATTGAGGAGCCCAGAACTGGACACAGTATTCAAGCTGTGGCCTGACCAGTGCTGAGCACAGGGGCAAGAAGAACCTCCCTTGTCCTGCTGGCCACACTATTCCTGATCCAGGCCAGGATGCCATTGGCTCTCCTGGCCACCTGGGCACACTGCTGGCTCATGTTCAGCTACTATCAACCAGCACCCCCAGGTCCCTTTCTGTCTGGCTTCTCTTCAGCCACTCTGTCCCCAGCCTGTAGTGCTGCTTGCGGTTGTTGTGGCCAAAGTGTAGAACCCTGCACTTAGCCTTGTTCAATCTCATCCCATTGGCCTCTGCCCACCCATCCAGCCTGTCAAGATCCCTCTGCAGGGCTCTCCTACCCTCCAACAGATCAACACCTGCTCCTAACTTGGTGTCATCTGCAAACTTACTGATGATGGATTCAATCCCCTCGTGCAGATGTTTGAGAGCACATAATGGAAACATGTAGCAGTGTGCCCAAGTGGCTAAGAAAGCCAGCAGCATCCTGGCTTGTGTCAGGTATAGTGTGGACCAGTGGAAGTAGGGGAGTGATTGCACCTCTGTACTCAGAACTGCTGAGGCTGCACCTCTAACACTGTGTTCAGTTTTGGGCCAGACCCTACAAGAAGGACATTGAAGTGCTGGAGCATGTCCAAAGAAGGGCAATGAAACTGATGAAAGGATCTTGAGTACAAGTCTTATGAAGATTGGCTGAATGAGATGGGTACTTTAGCCTGAAGAAAAGTAGGCTCAGGGGAGACCTTATCACTCCCTGCAATTCCCTGGATGGAGGCTGTAGCGAGGTAAGCATCGATTTCTTCTTCTTACTAACAAGCAACAGAACAAGAGGAAATGGTCTCAGGTTGCACCTGAGATGTTTCAGGTTGGATATCAGGAAAAAATTCATCACCGAAAGGGTTGTCAAACACTGGAACAAGCTGCCCAGGGAAGTGCTAGAGTGCCTACCTCTGGAGGTTTTTAAAAGACACAGCAAAGCAGCATTTAAGGACATGGCTTACTGGTGGATTTGGCAGTGTTAGGTTTGTGGTTGGACTCGATGATCTTAAAGATCTTTTCAGCCAAAATGATTCTACAATTCTCTTTCCAACTGTTATCTAACTCTACCAAGTCTGTTGTTAAACCACATCCCCTAGCACCACACCTATGAGTTCCTTTAAACACCTCCAGGGACTGGGATTCAACTGCCTCCCTAGGGAGCCTGTTCTAGTGGTTAATAACCCTTTCAGTGAAGAAGTTTCTTCTACTGTCCAGTCTAAACCTCCCCTAGTGCAATTTAGGGCCACTGAGACTTGCACTTGTACCCCAGTATATGGGCTTCCAGGACAGCCCACCAGCTTCACAAATGCAGTGGAGCCCTGAGCAGCACTTCCAAATATGCATTAATTACTGAATGTGTACTTAGCTAAGGCAAGCTGTAAATCCATCTAATTTTTATGGGGTTTTAGCCAAAATCACCCTGGATACCAGGCAGAACATATTAAGTGCTTCTCTGGGGTGTGGAATATACAGTAGCTCTATTATGAGCCCATGATAATTCATGAGCAGTTCCACTCCTCATCTTAATCTGTGGTCTAATTTGGGATCTCATTTTCTTCCACCCTTATCCCTTCTCCCCCTACATTATACTCCAAATAAAATAGGCTCACAGAATACCAGAATAGAAATAGAAGTCTATAAATCTTTCAGAAACATTTATAGAGCTGCTCTGCACTGTGGCATGCATTCAACTGACAGCTGCTGCATGTCTTTGTGTTCTCATTCATTAGATATTGCTGTCTGGAATAATATCAGTATAGTGGAATTCTTTATATCCTAACTATCTTTTTGCTCTTTCATTTGCTTCACAAGGTAGATATTTTGCAGGTATGTTTGGATGAATGTCCAAGATATTGCTGGTTAACCAGCAAAACATCAAATGTTCTACAGAACCTTCTCACCATTTCAAAGAAAACAATAAAAATCTGAGCAGTAGGTTGGAGGAGGTTTGTTTAGGGGAGGAATTGATGACAGGCATCCAGAGACATAATTAAGGTAATCAAGAATTACATTTCTCTGACCCTCAAAATTTAAAGAATTTTAGGTATTTTCAAAAAAAAAAAAGAAAAAAAATAGGAATGATGCCAAGAGAGCAGCATAAAAGAGTTGTGATTCTAAGTTGGGAGAAGAAAATAGCTTTGTTAGCTTAAGAGCACTGATCTGTCAGCTATGCCACAAGTTTCAAAGGATGGATGAAAATGTGAGATTTTGGAGAAGAACACTTCCATATAAACTTAAATGCTTTGCCTTTATCTAAATACCAAAGAGATCACTATGTCATTCCTGCTAGCAAATGAGAGGCATAAGTCATCCTAAAAAGGTCATCTTCCAAAGAATCAGAGATGCCTGTGTTGGACAGCAAGAGCTGATGCATTGCCTTTTTTAATTTCTCTAATCTCCTGATTTAAAAAAAAAAAAAAATTCTCCTTAGGAAAAAAAAAAAAAGTTCATTGATTATATTAAAGTAAGAGAATTTCTGAAGTCATGGTTTACTAAAATGACACAAGTCATGCCATGTTTTCTATACTTGCAGGTCTACTCAGGATCTTAGCAAGGATATATGCTGTATTTATTATCAAGTTGTATATTGTGTTTGTTATCAAACCTCTAATACAATGTTTACACTTTTTTGGTCTTGAAAATTGTGACTTCTGCAGCAAAACAAATAAAAGAGTCGTTGCTCTTTGCTGCATGCTAATGGGCATCATTTCCTGAATTGCCTATCTTCAGGACCTGCTGATCTGGAGACTGTATCTCTATCCCAGGGTATATAACTGCAGCAGTGACCTCTCAAATGGAGGCACCATAGTTAATTGTTTCACAGTCTCGCAGGATATCAGGTTGGAAGGGACCTCAAGAGATCATCAGGTCCAACCCAATCACTTAGGGTAGTCTGCACAGGAACACACACAGGTGGATTTTGAAAGTCTCCAGAGAAGGAGACTCCACAACCTCCCTGGGCAGCCTCTTCCAGTGCTCAGTCACCCTCACTGTCAAGAAGTTTCTCCTCATGTTGAGGTGAAATCTTCTATGTTCAAGTTTGAACCCATGGTTCCTTGTCTTATCACTGTGAACCACTAAAAAGAGCCTGGCCCCCTCCACTTGACACCCACCCCTCAGCTATTGAAAGACATTGATCAGATCCCCTCTCATTCTTCTCTTCTCCAGACTAAACAGCCCCAGGGCTCTCAGTCTCTCTTCATAGGGGAGATGCTCCAGTCCCCTAATCATCCTCGTGGCTCTTTAATACATTATGCAAAGATTGAAGCCCCTGTTTGTTGTAGTCTTTAAATAAGAACAGAGCCTGATTCTCTTCTCTCAAAGTCTGCTCTTTGCCTCAGTAAGGCTTGATTTCAGTTCTTAAAGTAAATTTTAATTTAGCAGAAAGTTTTCTATGCTGTGGCAGGGAAGGATGAGGCTTAGGGGCACTTTGGAAGTCCTAAGAAATTCCTAAGATACACAAGGCTAACTCTGTTGAATTTTGTATATATTCCTATATATACAATATATATAATATACATTTTATATAGATATACATATATACATATACATATATATATAAAATAATATATACCATATATATACTCTTATATATATATATGCATATGTACGCATAAATATATATACATAAATATATATATTATATATATGCATAAATATATATACACACACATATATATACTTATAAGTAGACATAGATACATATATATATGTATATATATATACACGTATATATATATATACACATCTATATATATACATATATGTGTATATATAAATATATAAGTGTGTATATGTGTGTATATATATGTGTATACTTATATATACACTTAATAGAGTCATTCCTGGACACATTTTACACAGGACCAGTTGCTGAAATACTAATAGTGGCCACCTGTTTCTCACAGTTCACATTTAAGCTAGATTAACTTTTTACCTTACTTGCCACAAATGTTAGCATTTCCCCCATCTTGCAGTACTTACAGATTAGGACATTGCTCCCTTGCAATATGCAGGCCAGAAGGCAAAGGTGACATAAAAGCCAAGACTCTCATTTAATACAGTGAGTGAGCTACATGGACTCACTGCAGCCTAGGGCACTTTACTCTCACCGCTGTGATTTAAGGAAGAACAGGCAGCAAGGAGATGAGACTTACACACTGGCTGAGAAAGGATTTAAGTGCTCTATGTGATTAACTGCTTACAAATGAGTGACAGAGTAGGGAAGGCAGTTACCACAGCAAACTGTTGAGTATATGCCAGTCCTGTAAGGATACTTACAATGTCTTTCTTCAGCCACCACAGAAAGAGTAGGGTTCAAAAAGAGATGTGCAGAGCAGGGAATCTTAGAATAATAGAATCAGTCAATTCTCAAAAGTATGTCTAAGCCAGGTATGTTCACAGTATCACAGTATCACTGTATGTCAGAGGTTGGAAGGGACCTCAAGAGATCATCAGGTCCAACCCTCCTGCCAGAGAAGGGGGGTTAAAGACCCTCCAGAAATGCTTTTTTCTCTCACTAACCATAGAGTCTAACGAACACTGCCTTGACCACACAAGTTCTCAAAGCTCCTGTCTTCCATTTTTCTTGTTTCTAGAAGTATGTGGTATTTCAGGTCAGGGAGAACTGGTTCATCATTCTTTTAAAAGTATCACTGTCATAGCTGACTGACACAGGGTGGAATTTACAACACATAGCAGAGCCTGCAAATATGTCAACTGTACAAAGTTTAGGGAATGGGAGAATATGTCATCATTATTAAAAACTAAGCTACCATGTCTTCTTTCTTTTAGCAGAACAGTAAACCCACCAGGCTTTCTAACAACTGAACTGGCTTCTCTTAAAACACACTCTTTCTGCAGTGAAAATAATCTGCAGAGTGTTAATATGTGTGTTAGTTGTAGACTATTTTAGCACTCCCCATCAGGCAGTTGCCAAACCCCCTGGCCAAAAGCACTGAGACATCAAAGGTCATTCAGGCCAGTGATTACTTTTGCCAGCTGGGTAGTTTCTTTCACTTGGCTCATTAATCATGCTCTGCATATTTCTCAGCCTCAGCCTGTCTCAGAGAAACAGTATGTGTCATTATTGGTGCTGGCTTTATTAAAGGCACAGCAAAGAATGTCATTTGCAGATAATACAGCAATGCAACTTCAAAGGGCAGTATCACAATATCAGACATTGTATAATAGACTGAAGAGATAATAGAAATGTTTTTGCGTTTCTGGGAGCCCAGATACTATTACCTAGTGGGGCATACAGAAGGGACAGGTAGATAAATGTGGAAATCAGTTGAAAATCTTCCAGCCTTGTCAGGTTGGAATTTGATTCGTAATAATTTTGCAAAATTACCCTCTTAGGTGGTATCCTGTCCAGCTGGCTTTCATATCCTAACTTAAGACAGGCAAGTAATATACTTTGAAACATGGAAGACTGAAAACCTTAAGATATTGAGGGCATAACTACAAGCAGAATGTCTAAAATTGTGATAGTATCCTCGTGAGAAAATCTCCATTTTCATTGCTAGGCAGATTTTCTGCATGCATTGCATCAAAATGCCTATTTGCACTTTCAAACCCCACCACGGCATTTACAAGTTGTCTGTTGTCTGTTTTGCAGTAGGAGTCAGTCTGGTCTGCCCTCATCTTAACACTCCTCTACTACTGTGAATGCAAAAGAAATAGCAGACAATAAAAACAAATAAATAAGTACAAATATTTTTTTTTTAAAGTAACTGTTGCTAAAAGCTTTCAAGTTAGATCTGAGCATTGAGGAGCCTAAAGGAATGAGGTGCCTAGAATCTAACTGTGGCTTGTAAGCCCAGTTTTTAATGACTTGTTCATTCTTTCCTTTATCACTAGGTGCCTTTATTTTAGAGCAATAGCATAAGCTGTACATAGAAGAATGCCTGCATTTTGGCCAAAAAAAAAAAAAATTGGAAAGGTTAAATGACAGAAGTGTGGCCAGCAGGTTGAGAGAGGTGAGTCTCTCTCTTTACACCACTCTAGTGAGACCACACCTGGAGTACTACATCCAGTTCTGGAGCCCCTATTACAAGAAAGATATGGACATGCTGGAAGGTGTCCAGAGAAGGGCCACCAGGATGATCAGAGGGCTGGAGCACCTCTCCTATGAGGAGAGACTGAAAGAGTTGGGGCTGTTCAGTCTGGAGAAGAGAAGGCTCCACGGAGATCTTATTGTGGCCTTCCAGTATCTGAAGGGGGCTACAAGAAAGCTGGGGAGGGACTCTTTAGGGTGTCAGGTAGTGATAGGACTGGGGGGAATGGATCCAGAGGAGGGGAGATTTAGATTAAACATAGAAAGAATTTCTTTACCATAAGGGTGGTGAGACACTGGAACAGGTTGCCCAAGCAGGTGGTGGAAGCTCCATCCCTGGAAGATTTTAAGGTCAGGTTGGATGTGGCTCAGAACAACCTGACCTAGGGGAAGTGTCCCTGCCAATGGAAGGAGGGTTGGAACTAGGTGATCCTTGAGGTTCCTTCCAACCCTGACAATTCTGTGATCTGTGACATCCTTAAGCTTATATTTGTGAGAGCTTCAAAAACTTCATTTCCTGTGCTCTTTTCTGTATTTTTCAGCCAGAAAGCTTGGGACAGCATCAGTAGCTTTAGAGCTCTGCTTAGAAATACACCTTCGAAATTCAAAGAAAATGTTACAGGAGATGCAGATAAAAATAATCAATATATTATCATTTAATTAACAAACATAGAGGAGGTAAAAAGGTTTCTTGTTAAACTTGTTCAGTGTTTCCTCTAAGAAGGACACTATTTGTTCTAAATTTGGTCTGTTCCCAGCTAGGACAAACACATTATTTCTTTAAAAAATGTTAAAAAAAAAATAAAATACAGAAATATTTTATTGAAATTCTGTGGCTGTGCTGTGTCTTCCTATTTGGCAATATCAGGAGTGGCTTTTGTGATTTTAATGAGCCTTTTCCTGAAAATATGCTGCCACATGTTTTAATATAAGCTTTTGAAAATATGAAAAAATAGTGAGGTTGTTCAGCTGGCAACAACTTCATCCTCTTTCAGTCCACACAGATGAGAACATGCACCACCTCTGCAGGAAAAGAAGCACCTTGCAGCAAAGGGCTATGAGGATTTGAAGACATCTTTCATGCAGGAATTGCTCCCAAGTATGCAGGAGAAAGTTCAATGACATTAAATGTGGAAAATTTATCCTCTTGTCTCTCAAGTTTTGTAGGAATCATTTAAAAACCTGCGCTGTCCTACAGGATGTGGGACTATGGAAAGTTTGCAGCAGAAGGAGGAAGATGAGCACTGCTCAGAGGAGGAGGCTGAGGCATGTCAGTAGATGTGACTGGAGAAGAGAAATTTTGAAGAAGGCAGAGGAGAAGTGATGATACTAGAGAAAAACAAGCAAGGGAACACATATCCAACAGAACATATGCCCAGAACTTGGAATAAAAAACAGGGCACAGTTTTAGGTTTCTCTGCTATCAGTTGATAACTGTGAAACTCATAAAGTATCTTGCCCCTGGCAAAGTGTTGCTCTGCTGAAGTGGAAATAACTGTTCTATCCAAAAATCTGTAAGCTCAGAGAGTCTAGATCTCTGGAACAGAGACACAAACTGCAACAGCCAGATGAATTTTTTTCCCCATTTTTGTTTCTTTTCATAAAATTTCCACTTAAGAAACTAAAAAAAATCCCAAAGATCATTGTTAATGATTAGACAAGAATTTGGCACCCTGTATGATTTACATTTGCCTACTGCTAGTTGCAGACCTTGCAGACAAAATCTTCCCACAGGGATCCACCCTCACTAACAGCAATAGATGATTCTTTGAGTGAATCAACTATTTTACAGATTTCTGTAATACCTGTGCTATGTGCACATTTGTGTGTATTTATATGTGATATATTTATCATTACTTTTTAACAATGGCCTTATGTCCTGTTTAGTCCACGTTATTAAATCCCTGCTAGGAAAATAAAGCATTGTTCATTTCCTCACAGGGTTTTCTATAGTTATCTGAATTATAGTCCCCCAGTGTTGTTGTGCTCACATAATTGCAGCTGTGGCTGGACTGAGAAGGACCCAAATCCTCCTCAAGAGAAAGCTCTAGACTTTAACTTAAAATGATTAATGTAAAGAGATTGCCAAGAATTTCCATTATGTCATTGGATAGCCTTGACTTGCTAGTTTTGATAATCTCTTTCTGTATAATGTGTAATCTGTTCACAGCAGTGGCAAAAAGTGTAAATCCAGAGGAAATCTGAGCTGGTGGTTTGCTTCTCCAAGGTGGTAGAGCCAAGCCAGGGCTGCTTCACCACAGAGACAGAAACCATACTGAAGGGGCAGAGCTGTGATATGGTCTCAGAGGAGGGCTGAAAGAAAAACTTTTTCTTGTCACAGAGTGGCTTAGAATCATGGAGTCATAGAATGGTCTGGGTTGGAAAGGACCTCCAAAGGTCATGTAGTTCAACCCCCTCCACAGTAAGCAGGGGCATCCTCAACTAGATCAGGTTGCTCAGGGCCCTGTCAAGCATTAGGCTGGAAGGGACCTTAGAGATCATCTGCTCAAACCTCCCAGCCATGGGCAGGGACTTCTCTCAACTAGATTTGGCTGCTCAAGGAGAACCAGAGTTGCTGCTACTGCTGCAACCAGAGAGGTAGGGTAGGAGATGGAAAGAACAACTGACACTTCGAAGAGGAGTTTTGCTTCTGCACAGTCACTCCTACTGCCCTACAGAGAATCATGGAATCATTTTGGTTGGAAAAGACCTTGAAGATCGTTAAGTGCAACCATTAACCCAGTACTGCCATGTTCATCCCCTAGATTTTCTCACAGTCACAGCAGAATTCAGCTTGTCTCTGCAGGTCCTTCTCCAAGGCAGAGCAGTCAGTGGGGCATGGCTACTTCGCAATTCTCTTTTTAACCTGTTCCTACTTTGCTGGACTACACTACTGCCTTTTTTTTTTCCTTCTTTTTTTTTTCTGTATGCTTGAAGCCAACCCTTTGAACCATGTGAAAAACAATGCACATAGTTCTGTGCATGTCACAGTTGGCCAAGTCCTCTGACAATTTTCTGAGTATTAAAACCTGCTCATTTTTAAAGGCAGTTAGCCCTTACCTTAGTGCATCAGCAAGGTAAGCTTTTCTCTTCCTTATAATATTAGCTGATACAATAATTGTTCTCAATACCTCAGTCCAATTGCTCCCTGTTAAAGAGAATAGTACTTGTCCATCAGCTTTCATTATCTGAGGTGCCTACCTTTCAGCCATGCTAAATATTTCCCTCCTTGCTTTGAGAGGTCAGTTGGGGACATTATATAAATTGGTTTGTTGTTTATATATTTTTAAATAATCCAATTAAAAGTAATTTTGCCCAGAGATAAATGCTGTTCAAAACCACAGGGATGACTAAAAAAAAAAAAAAACCCAAAAAAAGGCCTCAGAGGTACAAAGAAAACTGTTCATCTATGGTATGTAAAGACCTGAAATGGGAAAGTCAAGAAAGAGTAGTAAGGAAGGGTCAATGAAACTTCAAAGGAGTGAGATTAGAATGAGCCAGAGGGAAACAAAGAGGGGTGGGGGAGTCTAGGATAGCTTTGCAAAGGAGAATGCTTGGAAAATATCTTCATATGTCTAACAGGCATATTTTTGTTTGGATTAGAATCTCTCTGTCAAATGCATGGGGCACTGACTTTTCCCAAGAGTACCTCAAGCAGAGAATTTGATTTTATTTTTTCTTCCAAAGTAATACATTCAGAACAGAGAATCCTGGAGAGACAATGGAACAAAGAATCATAATCTAAAACTCATTTTAGTGTATGTGAGTTTAAATCAGCAAGACTCACAGTTGGGGTAGATAGCAAAATAACACTTTTGTCATCCTGGTGAATTTGCACAGAGATAATTCAAATAGGAACATTACAGAAAATGATAAGCTTGTTTGTTCCTGGTGAGGAGCAGGGAGAAGGGAAATAGCAGTCATCATTAAGCAAACACAAGGAAAAGGGAATCAAGCAGGGAGCACAAAAAGAGTAGTAGGAGCACAAGGAGAAAAGGCAAAGGAAGGAAATATTCATCAGCTCCTCGTGAATATCTCAGATTCAATCTGACTTCAGCTTTCAGACAATGAGGTGGATTAGGAACTGGTTACAAGATAGAGTTCAAAGAGCGGTGGTGGTTAATGGTGTCATGTCCAGCTGGAGAGCTGCAACTAGTGGGGTCCCCCAGGGATCAGTGCTGGATCCAGTGCTGTTCAACATCTTCATCAGTGACACTGATGAGGGAACAGAGTGTCTGCTCAACAAGTTTGCTGATGACACCAAGCTGGGAGGCTTGGCTGATACAGCTGAAGGCTGTGAGGCCATCCAGTGAGACTTGGACAGACTGGAGAGCTGGGTACAGAGGAGCCAAATGAGGTTCAACAAGGACAAGTGCAGAGTCCTGCATCTGGGGAAGAATAATGAACTGCATCAGTGCAGGTTGGGAGGTGATCTGCTGGACAGCAGCCCTATGGAGAGGGACCAGGGAGTCCTGGTGGATAACAAGTTATCCATGGGACAGCAGTGTGCCCTCGTGGCCAAGAAGGCCAATGGGATCCTGGGGTGTGTTAAGAAGAGTGTGCCCAGAAGATCCAGGGAGGTTCTCCTCCCCCTCTACTCTACCCTGGTGAGACCTCATCTTGAATACTGTGTTCAGTTTTGGGCTCCCCAGTTATAGAGGGACAGGGAGCTGCTGGAGAAGGCCCAGCGAAGGGCTACGAGGATGATTAGGGGACTGGAGCACTGCCTGATGAGGAGAGGCTGAGGGACCTGGAGCTTTTTAGTCTGGAAAAGAGAAGACTTAGAAGGCATTTAATAAATGTTTATAAATATCTGAGGGCTGGGTGTGAGGAGGGAGAGGACAGGCTCTGCTCACTTGCTCCCTGTGATAGGACAAGGAGCAATGGATGTAAGCTGCAGCACAGGAGGTTTCACCTCAACACAAGGGGGAACTTCTTTACTGTAAGGCTCACAGACCACTGGAGCTGTACTTGCAGTTGCAAGCTTCAGTCCTGGTTTGTCTGTGCACCCTTAGGAGCTGTACTTGCAGTTGCAAGCTTCAGTCCTGGTTTGTCTGTGCACCCTTAGAGGCTGTACTTGCAGTTGCAAGCTTCAGTCCTGGTTTGTCTGTGCACCCTTAGAGGCTGTACTTGCAGTTGCAAGCTTCAGTCCTGGTTTGTCTGTGCACCCTTAGAGGCTGTACTTGCAGTTGCAAGCTTCAGTCCTGGTTTGTCTGTGCACCCTTAGGAGCTGTACTTGCAGTTGCAAGCTTCAGTCCTGGTTTGTCTGTGCACCCTTAGAGGCTGTTCTTGCAGTTGCAAGCTTCAGTCCTGGTTTCTAGACTATGCTCAAGACAGGTGACCTGCAAAACCAGCTGTAGAGTCAAGTGTATGCCTAGTGCAAATTGAATGCTGCAAGAATTTTAGAGTGAATCTCTAAAGAGTTCTGCAAAGCATGTAAGAACATAGTTCTTGAAAGGCTTTATAAGCTGATCAAATCACTGTAAATAATCAGCCACTTTTATGTTCTCTGTTAGAACTGAAATCCACTGTCTGAAAAACACAGACTACAGAGCTTTTTGAAGAAACAACTGGAGATTCTGCAACTTATGCAAACCATTTCTTTGTCAACCTTAAGTCTTGAAAACCTTATGAAATGTTAACTGTTACCATTGCTGCTATCTTTGCTTATTATAAATAAAAGGAGAGAAAAGAGCCACCAAATTACTACAGCATACTGCTAACTTGCCACACTCTGGTGTTAAATTTTACCCAGCTTTGTATACTGAGGTGCCACACTGCAGAGAATAAAGGAGAAAAGTCTTCCTTGTCCAATTTACTTGTATCTCCAGTGAAGGCCTGATCAAACATAAGCTGTCGCTTGAAGTAGGACACATTTGTTTACTTTTCTGCCTTTTTATGAGTGTGTGTGAATGTATTCATTAATTCATCTGTTTGCTCATCAGTTGGGAGATTTTCTTAAAGAAACACCCAAGTCTTCATGTTACTGCAAGGTCTGTAAGTTTCTAAAGTGTGCTTCTGCAAGCTTTCATTTTTCATATAAACAAAGGAATTCCACACTAAATTGGAGAGAAAGCAAAGGCTTTAGTCCATTGGACTGGGAAGAGCAATTTTATTAAAAATGTATGAGCAGTCTGATGCAGAAGGTAAGTGAAACATGGTCCATACCAATCTTTAAAGGTTTAAAGGGATTTTCATTTCTAATATCACACTGAAGGAGAGCTCAGTTCTCTGTTTGCAGCTCAGGATGCACAAAGTAAATGCATGCCTAGGACAGAAAATAATGTCTTCAGTACACACTGAGTCATGGCTCACTTGAAAGGAGAAATAGTTAGAGAGCAGTGCCATCTACAGACTATCTTCCTGCATCCCTCAACTGAGCTATGGTGATCTTCAGGCACAGTGTCTCCCAGCAGCCTGCAGCGTGTATCTGAATATCTGTTGGGGATGAGCAGAATGAATGCTGTCTTTTCCGTTATTTGTTCTGGCCGTGAGTCCTGTTTGTTATGCCCAACAATCTGAGGGTTTCTCTGAAGGAGGAAGAGTGTTTTGGTTTGCATTTTTTTAAGTGAAATCTCTGAAGAGCTTCACAGTGCTCTGGAAGCAAGAAAGGAAAAGAATTCTTACCATAACCAAAAAAAAAAATCTTCAGTGGTGAAGAAGTGTCAAATCAGTAGCACATAGGATCATACACAGGATGTTAGGGGTTGGAAGGGACCCAAAGAGATCAATGAGTCCACCCCCCCTGCTAGAGCAGGACCATACAATCTAGCTCAGGTCACAGAGGAACGCATCCAGATGGGCCTTGAAAGTCTCCAGAGAAGGAGACTCCACAGTAAAGAAGTTCCCTCTTGTGTTGAGGTGGAACCTCCTGTGCTGCAGCTTACATCCATTGCTCCTTGTCCTATCACAGGGAGAAAGTGAGCAGAGCCTGTCCTCTCCCTCCTCACACCCAGCCCTCAGATATTTATAAACATTTATTAAATGCCTTCTAAGTCTTCTCTTTTCCAGACTAAAAAGCTCCAGGTCCCTCAGCCTCTCCTCATCAGGCAGTGCTCCAGTCCCCTAATCATCTTCGTAGCCCTTCGCTGGGCCTTCTCCAGCAGCTCCCTGCCCCTCTATAACTGGGGAGCCCAAAACTGAACACAGTATTCAAGATGAGGTCTCACCAGGGTAGAGTAGAGGGGGAGGAGAACCTCCCTGGATCTGATGGACACACTCCTCTTAATACACCCCAGGATCCCGTTGGCCTTCTTGGCCACGAGAGCAGATTGCTGTCCCGTGAATAACTTGTTATCCACCAGGATTCCCAGGTCCCTCTCCATAGGGCTGCTGTCCAGCAGATCACCTCCCAACCTGCACTGATGCAGTTCATTATTCTTCCCCAGATGCAGGACTCTGCACTTGTCCTTGTTGAACCTCATTTGGCTCCTCTGTACCCAGCTCTCCAGTCTGTCCAAGTCTCACTGGATGGCCTCACAGCCTTCAGCTGTATCAGCCAAGCCTCCCAGCTTGGTGTCATCAGCAAACTTGTTGAGCAGACACTCTGTTCCCTCATCAGTGTCACTGATGAAGATGTTGAACAGCACTGGATCCAGCACTGACCCCTGGGGGACTCCAGTTGTGAAGCAGTGTCGAATCAGTAACACAGATCTATGATTTCCTAACAGGAGAAAAAAAGACCCAGGCAGGCACCAAAGCAATAATTACAAAGAACATTCAGAGAAACCAAAAATAACAACTCATCTGTGGAACTTACTGCCAGAGGCCATTTTGGAGCCAGAGTTATGAGGGTTCAGAAAAGAGTAAGATCACTGCACAGATGGGTTGAACCAGTCCTTAAATACCATTAAAAAAAGTAGTCTGAATGCACTTTTTTCATGGTAATTCGTTAATTTCTGTGCTCCTTTGTGAGTTTTGTGCACTGTTGCTTGCATTTGTTCTCTAGACATCTGTATTTGCTGTACAAGGGACATAATAACCAAGTACAGTGGACTTTCTCCTGACTCAGTGCATCTGTTACACCTGTATTTGTAGAAAAAGCCAAGAATGCTTTCAGGCACTAATCCTAATACTAAAATCTGGAATGCAAAGGAATAAAACATTTTTTAAAGGCCAGTAAAGATCTAGTGAACTATAACAAACATTAAGCAAAATGTAGGTCCACTCAGGGAACTTTCTTCACTGGAATGTGTGCAGAAAGAAACAGTTTATACAGCTGGATGTTTACACACACACACACAGAGAAAAAAAAAAAAAACACCAAAAGATAGGCTTGAATGTTGAGAAGACTGCTAAAACAGAAGACATCACACTATGAATAAAGAGATTTTGTCACTCTGAATTTATCTTCCATAGCAATAAAAGGAAATGATAGACATGATTTCATTAATAAGTCTATCAGCTCTTTTTTGGGGGGAACCCAAATATTTGTCTTCTTAACTTATCCCAACTAGTTGTGAGGAGCCTTTAATTTGCTTTATAAGGGACAGAAATGTAGACACTCCCTTTCATCAAAAGCTGTTGGGTGGAATCCAGGCATTTTCTTTCATTTCATTTTACACTTGAAAGCAAATTTTCATTGTTACTCATGATGAAATATATCAGGAAAACTAGTCATAAAATTTGCTTTCTATTTTTCTTTTATGCAGCTCAGGATTCTTCCATATTCTGAGCAGGCACAGGTGAGCTGCTCACCACCAGTGTTTTCAACTTTCTTTTGCATCCATCACGTTTTTCTTTGTCCTTTAGAATGGTAGCAGCCCTGAAGTAGTTAGTGAACATCAGACAAGCTGCAGGGGATTTGCATGGTACCAGTGTGAAGCTGTTCTTTTTTTCTGCTTTCAAAAGACCTGATAGTTTCCATTTAAAATGTGTTCTTTTAAAGACTGTCACGTTCCCTCGGGAGTTCTCATAGGACTTCCCTTCTTCTCAGATACAATCAGAGGAGAGTTCCAATGTTAATCTCAGTTCTCTTAATCAAAAGAATGCAAATTTTACTGCCTTATCTCAGTTTGCCATCAGCAGGATTGATTACTACTTAGGGACAAGGGTTATGCTAAGCTTGCTCTTCCAGAGTAGAAATATTTTACAGCTTTATGCTGTTTATAAGATGCCACCCTACGTCCCTTCCTTGTTACCCTCATCACTAATAATCTTCATGTTAGACTCAGTATTATCCTTAGATTGCACAGCACTGAATTACCATTGTTGTTGCAAAGACTATGTTTTTCCCTTTCCCCTAATGGTATTGTCTCTCCTAGGGATCTTAAGAACAACTTGAAAATGTAGTGCAGGGCATGTTTTCCATTGTGAACTACTTATATCTGGTCTGGAAGTGGCAATCAGCAAAGATGATTTTTTGATCACATTTTTTGCTGTATATGCACATGTGTAATTCTTGATGCATGTTTCTGGGTACTTAAAAAACCCATTGCTTCTCAGGGAAGATGTTCTGCCCATATTCTGTCTAGGATCATTCCTGCATTTCTGTCCTTAATATTGTTCACATATTCCCTAGCTGCTATGTATGAGTGCATAGCAACCATTCTGGATGGGAATGCTAGCTAAAGACAGAGCATGGAGATATGCAAAAGAATCAACTACTCAGAAATCAGACTGTTGGATAAGGAGTAGATGATTAATAAAGTCTACTGAATTTGACCAAAGTAAAGATCAGTATTTTTCTTCAGTATTACTCCTTCCATGTTCATGACAACATTTATACCACTAAAAGTAGTTGGTGTTACACAATGGTAAACCCCTAATATTAGAACTGACAGTAAAGAGATTCTTTAAACTCAGCTTTATACTGATGAATCAGGGATGTGCTTCAGTGTCCTGCAGGAAGAAAAACCTGGAACAAAAACATGAGCTGTGAGTGGATCTTCCATTATCTTCAAGGTGGCAAGTACACCTATATTATAGAACTATACCTAAGTTATAGAACTATACCTAAGTTATAGAACTAATCCTACATTATAGAACTATACCTATATTCTAGAACTATACCTATATTATAGAACTATACCTATATTATAGAACTATACCTATATTATAGAAGAAGGTTTTACTTATCTAATCACCTCATCCTTTCTGGGACACATTGGCTCTTGCAAAAAATATTATTTGGAAATACACAACCCACAGTCACCAATTTTAAAGTAACATTATTAAGAAGAAGTAAAGTGCCCTACCACCTATTCCACCTAAAAAAAAAAAAAAAAAAAAAAAAAAAAAGCATGTTTTAAAAAGCCAAATTTCAGAGCAATGGATAACAGGCAGCTGAACAAAGAATCTTTTTTTTTTTTTTCCTTTTTGGTTTAAACCAGAATAAATACCAAACTCAGTTTAAAGTTCTGGTGGTTTGGTACTGAAATTGAAATTAATTAGCTGCAGTCACAAGTGAATCCAAACCAGAATGGAGCAAAGGTGTTTGCAATGTGAGGCCTAAAGCTCAGATATTAAAGGAAAAGAATGTAATTCCAAAATGAGTTTATAGATTCACTGTCCCAGTCACTTGGCTCTGGTGATTCTCATCTATCTAACACTTTTCCTTTGACTGGTCCATTTTCAAGATTTTTTTTTTAATCAAACTAGTTGTAATACCATTTTGGCTCACATAAAATTTGCATGAATAAAATATGAAACACTAAAATATAGCAGAAGACAAAATTGCTGGAAATAAAATCATAGAGTTTACATTCCTCCTGATGCACTGTACAGACAAGCTAACTCTAGCCAAAATCACCCTACCCATAAATATTTTATTTTATACTCTCTGTCAGGCTAGAATCAATATTATTGAATATGCCCCAGAAAAAAATAAAAATTTAGAAGTCAGTTATGCCCTTTTTGAGCCTGTGTAGAACAAGATGTCATTCAGGGCAGCTTGGATTAAAAGAAAACCCAAAAGAAAGCTGCCTCCAGTCAACCAAAAAAACCTTACACAACGTCCTCTTGAGCCTCCCTAGAAAGGAGTGGAAGAGTGGGGGAAGAGTGAGAAGAACCACATCAAGTGTTGCAGGGAAATTTGAATTGTCTTGAGACCTGACTTCTGTCCTGAAATACAGAATCAACCAGGTTGGAAAAGACTTCAGAGATCAAGTCCAATGTATTACCCAACACCTAACACCACCTGACAACTAAACCATGGCTCCAAGTGCCAC
The DNA here is from genome assembly GCF_027791375.1 of Indicator indicator. Lineage (NCBI taxonomy): Eukaryota > Metazoa > Chordata > Aves > Piciformes > Indicatoridae > Indicator > Indicator indicator. The sequence continues at coordinate 124,780,521 of NC_072010.1, read as the reverse complement.
ATCTAAACTTTTTTTTGAACACTTCCAGGGATGGTGACTCCACCACCTCCCTGGGCAGCACATTCCAATGGCAAATTACTCTTTATGTGAAGAAATTTCTTCTCATCTTGAGCCTAAACTTCCCCTGGGGCAGCTTCAGACTGTGTCCTCTGCTTGAGGCTGTGTCCTCTAGTTTTGGGCTCCCCAGTTCAAGAGGGACAAGGGTCTGCTTGAGAGAGTCCAACAGAGAGCTACCAGGATGATTGAGGAACTGGAGTACTGCTTCTTAGTCTGGAGAAGACTGAGAGGGGATTTAATAAATGTTTAATAAATGTTTATCTTAGGGCTGGGTGTCAAGAGGGAGGGGACAGGCTCTTCTCAGTTGCACCCTGTGTTAGGACAAGGGGTAATGGATATAAACTACAGCACAGGAGGTTCCACCTCAACACAAGGAGGAACTTCTTCACTGTGAGGCTCACAGAGCACTGGAATAGGCTCCCCAGAGAGACTGTGGAGTCTCCTTTTCTGGAGTCTTTCAAGACCCATCTGGATGCATTCCTGTGTGACCTGTGCTTGATTCTCTTGCCCTGCTCTGGCAGGGGGGGTTGGACTCGATGATCTTTGGAGTCCCCTTCCAACCCCTATCATCCTGTGAGCCTGTGACTGAGTCTTCAGTCCCTCTTTGGATACCTGGGAGGAGAGACCAAACCCCACCTGGCTACAACCTCCTTGTCAGAGCAAGAAGCAGAAACTGAAAACCATGACTTTTGTGTATTCCTATATATTGGCAGATCCAATGTGGGTTTTTTTTTTTTAATAATATATATAGAGAAAATGCACTTTTAGGTTGTTGTAAACCTCTGTGTCTTTCTGTCACTCCTGAGTCTGGGCATGTTAATCAGCATTATTCCTCCTGGGCTGTCTTTGTAGGGATATAATGTATTCTGATCACATCCTGTCTACTCATCTCTAATGCTGTTGAGTCAGTTGCAGACATATTTGAATGTTTGATAGTTTAACCTTGAAATAAATGGTAGTTGAATATCTTTTCACCACACCCAAATATGTTCCTGACTAGTCATCAATTTTTTTACTTCCATTCCCCTGTCATTATTGTAATTCCATTTTTTTACAGAGGCAAATCTCCCTCTTTAAAACATTGTTCATTACCCAGAAATAAATGACACTGCAATCATGCTTGACATAAACTACTTTTGTGGGGGTGTTTGCTGTGTGTGTGTGTGTAGGTGAATGCATCTTCTTTTTGAAATTCTGTCTCAAGGTTACTCTGAAAATCTGTTCTTTTTATTCCAGGCAGGAATGCAGCTGTATTCCTAAGGGAAATAGGGAACCTAATAGCTGGCCCTGCTGGATCAAAAGCAAACCACTTATTGGCTTCAACAGCATCACAATTTTGCTCTTCTCAGGTAGAAACATAAAGATAGGAAAGACTGAACAAACAACTATTTGTATTTTGCAAGGCATACCGTGTGTCATGGGTTATAAAAGTTGATCTTATTCATCTGTAATTTACCTACTCCTAGTGGGAACTAGGCATCATTTTTAGGAACAACATCTAGTATGAACTACTAGGAACAAAAATTAGTACAGAATCACAGCATCAAGAAACATTCAGGTTGGAAAAGACCCTCAGGACCACAAAATCCAACCCATAACCCTACTCTACAAGGTTCACCCCCAAACCATATCCCCAAGCACCACATCCAAACGGCCTTTAAACACATCCAGGCTTGGAGACTCAGCCACCTCCCTGGGCAGCACATTCCAATGCCTGACCACTCTTTCCATAAAAAAAAATGTTCCTAATGTCCAGTCTAAACCTACTATAGCTTGAAGCTGTTCCCTCTTATCCTGGGAGAAACATCTTTAGGACACATGATTACTATCCTTACCATCCTTCTAGTATGGATCCAGGGGTGCCTCATGTAATCCAAACCTGTGGTACGAAAGGATGCTGTTCAAAAAAATTAGTTTCTAGGTGCCCCTTGAGTAATGGATAATTATTCCCTGGCATGTGCTCATACATCCCTTGAAAGCTGAAATGACATAGTGATTGAAAAGAAGTTTCGTAAACTGGTTGTGGTTCACATGCTATAAGCTGGTTCACAAGGGGCAGCCCTTGCCAGCCATGAAGAAGGTTTGAATGCACCAAGGAGATGTGCATAAGGGATTGCCTGAAGATGGAATTAGAAAAGTAAAGGGTTATAGAGGCAGCACTTCCCCTTATTACTATATATGCCTATTAGTACATATCTTTATTGCTAAATTATATATTCCTACACACCAATCTTTCTGGGTAGCTTCATAGGCTATAATTTCTATATTTTTCAGTGTACAGTAAATTTACATTGCTGATCTCTTTCCTTTTTTTCCCCTTTTTTAAATAATTGGCTGAATGGTTTACCAGTGAAGCCTGCATGATAGGTCAGTTGGTAAACACAAATCTTGCTATGATAATGATATATACAGTGTAGGCTGGTTATATTTTTCTTCAGAATGTTTGATATCAGACAGTAATTTGTCAAAGCACAGTGGACCTATAAAACTGAAAAGGTAGGGGATCTCTGGTTGTCAAAGATGGAAATATATGGAATAACAGATAACAAAAAAAACTTGTGTGCACTACAGTCATAGAAACCAACACAGCTGATGGACAAGAAGCAGGACATGAGCAGACAGTCTCCTCTTGGAGCCCAGAAGGCCAATGGCATCCTGGGCTGAATGAAAAGCAGTGTTGCCAGATCCAGAGAGGTGATTCTGCGACTTTACTCTGGTGAGACCTCACCTGGAGTACTGTGTACAGGTCTGGAGCCCTTAATGTAAGGAGGACATGGAGCTGATGGAGCAGGACCAGAAGAGGGCCATGAAAATGATCAGGAGGTTGGAACACCTCTGCTATGAGGACAGGCTGAGGGAGCTGGGGGTGTTCAGCCTGGAGAAGAGAGAGATGTACTAGCAGCCTTCCAGTACCTGAAGGGGGTCTACAGGAAGGATGGAGAGAGACTGTTTACAAGGGCCTGGAGAGATAGGATGAGGGGCAATGGCTTCAAAGGAGAAAAGAGCAGATTTAGACTGGATGTTAGGAACAGGTTCTTCACCATGACAGTAATGGAACACTGGAGCAGGTTGCCCAGGGAGGTGGTAGGGACCCCATCCCTGGAGATATTCAAGGTGAGGCTTGACAGGGCTCTGGGCAGCCTGATCTGGTTGAGGATGCCCCTGCTGACTGCAGAGGGGGTCCGACTAGATGCCCTTTGGAGGTCCCTTCCAAGCCAGGCCATTCTGCAATTCTATGACTCTATGATAGTGAAATATTCAGGAATAAAAGTTCAAAGTTGTTACTGGTAGGGGAAAAAAAAAAAAAGTAAGCTTGCCATGACAAGGTTCAGGTTTATTTAGCTTCTGTGTTTACCATACTTCTTCAAATATACTACCAGATTTTTAGGCTTTTCTATATACATGCCCAGGATCATGGCTACAAATGATGAAAGCCAGTTTTTAAGTTATTTAATTATAGTACATTATATCCAGAGATATGATTTTCTTAATTATAAGATTTTAATTGATTAGAAGCAAATTATTTTGCTACATATTCTATTTTTTTTTTAAGATTCTTGCAGAAATAAGAAAACAAACCCAATATGAGGACAGATTTGAGTAGACATAGTGTTTAAGTAGATATTATTATGTTTTATGTGAGCATATTGCGAAGCATGTAAGGACTTTGATATGTTTTGTATTTGAACCAATATCTCATATACTAAAGTAAGAGACATATTATGTCATTAAATTTTAAGTACAAACCAGTTATTTAAAATCGCAGAATCATAGAATGTTAGGGGCTGGAAGGAACCTTGAAAGATCATCTAGTCCAACCCTCCTGCCAGAGCAGGATCACCCATACCAGATCACACAGGAACTCATCCAGGCAGGTTATGAATATCTCCAGAGAGGGAGACTCCACAACACCCCTGGGCAGCCTTTTCCAGTGTTCTGTCATCCTCACAGAGAAAAATTTTTTCCTCATGTTTCCATGGAACTTCCTATGCCTCAGCTTCTACCAATTCCCCTTTGTGCTGTCATTGGGCATCACCGAGCAGAGCCTGACTCCATCCTCTTGGCACTCACCCTTTGCATCTTTATAAACATTCATGAGGTCACCCCTCAGGCTCCTCTTCTCCAAGCTAAAGAGCCCTCAGCTCCCTCAGTCTCTCCCTGTAAGGAAGATGTTCCACTCCATCATCTTCATGGCTCTGTGCTGGACTCTTTCAAGCAGTTCCCTGAGGTCCTTCTTGAACCAAGGGGCCCAGAACTGGACACAATATTCCAGGTGCAGCCTCAGCAGGGCAGAGTAGAGGGGAAGGAGAACATCTCTCAACCTACTAACCGCACCATTTGTAACACACAACAAACTAATCTAGATTTGATTGACACACAATAATAACAGCATCTAGAAGCAAAGTGACTATCATCTCAAATTTTTCAATTTGTCAAACTCAGCTTGTCTCTGCCCCAGTAACATCTCTTTTATTAGTTTTCCCTGCAGGTATTACTGAATGGCTTTGTATTCTGACAGGGATTTTTCCAGCACTTTTTTCTCACTGGTGTCTTTTTTAAATCTAATGGCCAGCAAAGTGATTGCCTTCTGTGCTTGATATAGGTTGGGTTGCCACATTTTCCTTCTAAATTGTAAGCTATTTTTAAGTCTCCACTCCTTCCTGACATTTTCCCTCACTGTTCAGAAATGTTTGCTTACTGCATGCTAAAAATGTTCCTGGTAGGCACAAATTCTGTTTTCTTTAAAAATAAAAATCATAGACTTAGAAAGTAGATATGGAAACAATATTAACTCAGGGAAAGGAGAGCTTACTAGTATCAACAGGATACATTTGAGGTAAAACAACAAAAATATTCAGCTACTCAGCTAAGACAATAAAATAACTTGCAATAATTTGCCATAACTGTTGCTTAGAAAATCTGCAAATAATTATGAGAAAAATGGATCAAATTGAAAAAGAAAAACAACAACAAAAAAACAAACAACAAAAAAAAACCACAAAAACAACACCACCAACACCACAAAAAAAAAAAAAAACACACTGAGGATTTAGGAAGCTAATATAAAGCAAAAATTGTGCTGCCTGCCTATACTACAAAGGAGATTAAAGCCAGTAATGAGTATAAAATCTGGAAAGTTAACTGTGATGAGTCAAATCTGACTCAAATATTTTCTGATGCTTGACAAATAGCAGCACCTGAGTGCTATTATATATTCTAACTAAGATCCTTAAATCCCAAGATTGGGAAGCCAGGCATTTTGTATCCTTTTGATCACACATTTATTTATTGCTGTAGCAAGCCATCGAAGAACACTGAGGAAGGTAAACAGGAGATGAGATGATGGATAAACAATGAATTTAATGACACCACTTACTTCCAATGCTGTTAGCTTGGGTCTGCAAAATTCTCATTTCCATATGTTAATGAGCATTTCTTGTCAGTGCCCTGTAAATTTAATCTTTCAGGATATATCCATTTGTTTCTTTGTTTGTTTATCTCTATACTTACAGGGCATTAAAGTACAGTTAAAAGTTGACACTGCAAATCTTCCACCTTCTTGCCCTCTGTTCCAATATTTCAGTGGCATCCCATTGACTCTTTCACCTGCTCAGTTTTCAAAGCACTGCCTGAGGTACAAAACCTGCTTTTTAGCAGTTTCACATCTCATATCTGCCACACTGAAGTAGAAGAAAAGAAAATCTACTTAATTGTGCTTCCCAAAAGCAGTGATCTGTTCCCTCCCCTGCCACCTTCTTCATGCATTTTTATTTTCTTTACTACAAGTGCAGTAAAGTTCATTGTACTTTCTGAGTAGGCTACAGATAGCTTACATGGAAATTAGTGTCTTAAAAGTGGCTTAGTGGCATATTAGTGTCTGAAATCTGGCAAAAGGGCAAGCAATGGAATTTAGATCTGGGACTTGAAAGCACAGTGTCTCATAAGCAGGGATGCTTTGATAATGATAATAAATGGATGCCAAACAAGAATGAGTCCTCAGACAATTCAGGCAGGTTTCAAAGGCATCCTCCAGCTCTAACCTGTTCCCTTGCACACATACTAAAGTACCCTGCTCCTCAGCAGGCTGCCTGCAGGGAGGTGCCATTTGACAGATGCTTATTAGTACTATGCTGTAAAATTGTGGTTTAAAGCCATGTTATTCTACCCTTCAGGTAGAGTTAAACAGCAAACACCTGCATAAAGTCAGCTCATTTCTGCATTTTTGTGGGACCCAGCTGGATGTGTAAGGTAGCTCCTTCACCCAGAGCAAGACATGAATCAGAATTTCAGATGTGGGTGTACAAAATGAGTGGCTTCAGTTTCCCAAAGCAGAAGATAAGTTTTGCTCTAGTTTTACTTGCAGAGTGAGTGTTCAGTGACATTATCTTGCATCACTCTTTCACCGAGATAAAATACATATTCAGTGCTCCGGTAAGAAATCAAAGCCAAATTTGCACTGCAGCTAAAAACATAGGTCTCAGACCTTAAAGAGAGGAATGAACACAATCTGGCATATCCTTAGCAATTAGAAGAGGTGCATGGGATGTGCTGCAGCTGTACTCCTGCCAGGGCCCAGACCGTCTCATCACAGCACAGCTGCATGTGGTCAGGGCTGCAAAAGCCAAACCAAAAAGCTCAACCATTTTACTGCTCCTGTCAGTTCCTGTTTATACAATATTAGAGTCCAAAGCAAATCCAGAATAGAAAGTAACTACAAGAGTATCACACAAATGTAAATACATGCAAACAAATAACTTCATATAAAGTTAATGTGGCTGTATTTGCAAAACTATATTACATATTTGTATTTATAGAAAGTAAATAGAAGTATACAAATACAAAAGCTTATCTTGAACTAACTTATTGGAATTGTTTAGTGTTGACCTAGCACTGAAGAGCCAGGTCCCTAAGAGTCAGGTCTGCAAGCTGCTTAAACACCTCCAGGAATGGTGATTGCCCTGGCAGACCATTGCAATATTTGATAACCCTCTCTGTGAAAGGGAGTTGTGTAAAGCTAGATGGACCACAGTGTTGTGAAGATTATTCAAAGCATTAACCCTAAAGGACTGCTCAGTGTTCTTACCCTGAGAAGGTAATGGGAAAAGAGAAGGGCAAGCAGTGCCTGCCCCTTCTCACAAAATGGGCAGAGCAGTCAAAGGATCTTTCATTCTCCTTTTCCTTGGATTAGATCAAAATCAGAGCTGAGAGAGGGAAATAATCTCTACAGCCACTGAGTACAGGAAATGTTGGCTTTCCCAAAACAGGTTTCATAAAGCATTAACCCAACTAACTATGACCACTTTTGGTTTTATTGGTTTGGTTTGTTTCTTTTTTTCCCCATCATCTCTCTAGGATTATTGTTGGGGGTGGCTGACAAGAGTGTTTCATGAGAGAACAAAGATTCCAGGACTGTTTGTAGTAGAACCAAAGACCAAACCTGAGTTAGAAACAAAGCAACACAGGAGGATCTGTAGGCTGAAACACTGCACTGAAGAGTTTCATACTGCAGGCCTTAAGGATCTTTCACTCTGAACTTACTCTAGACTAGTCCCATGAAATGGATGCCTGCAAGCAGCTGAAGTTCCTCTCCTAGCATAGTTTTATCTGAAGGGAATGAAGCTCCTGAGCTTCAAGAGCTGTCCATTGTGTGAGCCAAGGCATGGTAAATGGGAGTAACTGGGAAATTCATTTGAGGAGTACACTATCAACCCAAATGATATTGCTACTGTTGACCACTCTTATGCTGTGGGAAGGCACAGTGATACTTAGATAATATCTTAAAAAAAAAAATAGGACTGCACATCCAGCACTATATGAGAGAAATAAGAGATTTTCTGGTGCAAAGCAGAATTGTTCCCTGCAATATCACTCTGAAAACTGCAGATAGTCTGAAGTAGTCTGAGGATGGATTAGGGGTGGGCTTTCTTTGAGTGGAATATGTCTATATATATGAATTCCACATATCTAAGTCAATTCTCTGTTAGGCCTAAAAAATTCAGGAGCTCTTAGTTAAATATTGATGTCATCTATGTGTTGCCTGGCTCGAGTCAGTTCTGCTGGTTTCCAACTTTCCCATTAACTCCCATCTTTAAAGAAAAATATGGAGAACATAACTGAAGAAGGAGGTCCTGGAATTTTCCCACTGTTGATTTTTTAATTAATTTTTTAAAACCTGGAAGAAAATAAAACAATATGTCCACATAAACATAAAAGTTACAACACAGTAGTCATTATCTTCTTGTATTTAATTTTGAAGGAAATAATTTTTACACGGGTTACAACACTTGAGGGGGAGAAGAATATTGGCATGTCACAGCTTTTATTTCTGTTGTGAAGTAATATACCTTAAACAGCCATAAACATTCTAATGAAATGCAGCTGAAGCAACAGAGCATAAAATTAATATGCCTCAAATGACAAAAAGGAGATGATCAGTTGATAGACTGTTCCATAAAGCTTGCATGCATAATTCAAATTATATTTAGCAATTCATGGATCTCTGTTATAGTCCTTTTTTATTACCAAGTCACAAAGTATATTTGTTCAAGGTGTAACATCACTTTCTTTTCATGTCAAAGTTTAAAGAATTCTGTTGTCAACTATTTGATCCACCCAAAAGTGCCTTAAATAGAATCATAGAATCATAGAATCACAGAATCATAGAATCATAGAATCATAGAATCATCGAATCATAGAATGGTCTGGGTTGGAAGGGACCTCTGAAAGGCTTTAAGTCACATATGTGATTAACTGCTTGCCAACTAAGTGACAGAGTAGGGAAGGCACTGACCACAGCAAACTGTTGAGTATATACAATTCCTGTAACAATATTTGTAATGTCTTTTTTCAGCCACAGAAACAGTAGGGTTCAAAGAGAGATGTGCAGATCAGGGAATCATAGAATAATGGAATCATAGAACAATAGAATCATAGAATGGTCTGGGTTGGAAGGGACCTCCAAAGGGCATCTAGTCCAATCCTCTCTGCAGTCAGCAGGTGCATCCTCAACTAGATCAGGTTGTCCAGAGCCCTGCCAAGCCTTACCTTAAATACCTCCAGGGAGCAGGTCCCAACCACCTCCCTGGGCAACCTGTTCCAGTGTTTTACTACCCTCGTAGTAAAGAACCTGTTTCTAACATCCAATCTAAATCTGCACTTTTCTCATTTGAAGCCACTGAACCTCATCCTATCACTACAGACCTTTGTAAAAGGTCTGTCTCCATCCTTCATGTAGGCCCCCTTCAGGTACTGGAAGGCTGCTCTTAGGTCTCCCTGAAGCTTAATAGGGAGCAGGGCTGGGGGGAAATGAATATAGCAAAGATTTTATTGAACACAAGTATTATTTCAGCATAACTTCAGCTCCTGGGGAGAGACTTATACTAAAATTGAGAAGCATTCCAGTTTGCAAGTTATGTATTTGGACATTATTGAGACACAAATTACTGCAATTTAAGATGTGAAAAACAATACAATACAGATTGCCCCCAGAGAAATAACTGGAAAGGGCTGAGAGCCATTTGTATATAACATAGAAAGAATTTATATTTAGTAATTAAGAAGGAGTCTGATGTATTCTGCTGTTTGCATTTGATATCCAGATAGGAACAAAATGTTTTTCTTCATATGCAAATTCTTGAGCTTCAGTCCTTTTAGCCTAGGAATTATAATACAGACACAAAGTGATTCTGGCCCTTGAGTCTTCAACAACAGTCAGCAATGAAAATGGCATGGAAATGCAATAGAGGCAAAGAAATCCAGAAAGTTCCATTTTCCTATTACATAGCTGAGAAGATGGATGGATAGATGGGTGGGTGGGTGGATGGATGGATGGATGGATGGGTGAGTGGATGGATGGATGGGTGGTGAATGGATGGATGAATGGATGGATGGATGGATGGATGGTGAGTGGATGGATGGATGGGTAGATGGATGGATGGGTGGATGGATGGTGAATGGATGGATGGATTGATGGATGGTGAATGGATGGATGGATGGATGGATGGATGGATGGATGGATGGATGGATAGTGAATGGATGGATGGATGGATGGGTGGATGGATAGTGAATGGATGGATGGATGGATGGATGGTGAATGGATGGATGGATTGATGGATGGTGAATGGATGGATGGATTTATGGATGGATGGATGGGTGGATGGGTGGATGGATGGGTGGATGGGTGGATGGATGGTGAATGGATGGATGGTGAATGGATGGATGGATTGATGAATGGATGGATGGATGGGTGGATGGATGGTGAATGGATGGATGGATTGATGAATGGATGGGTGGATGGATGGGTGGATGGATGGATGGATGGGTGGATGGATGAATGGGTGGATGGATGGTAAATGGATGGATGAAGGGATGGATGGGTGGGTGGATAGATTGATGAATGGATGGATGGATGGATGGATGGATGGATGGGTGGATGGGTGGATGGATGGTGAATGGATGGATGAATGGATGGATGGTGAATGGATGGATGGATTGATGAATGGATGGATGGATGGGTGGATGGATGGTGAATGGATGGATGGATTGATGAATGGATGGGTGGATGGATGGATGGGTGGATGGGTGGATGGATGGTGAATGGATGGATGAATGGATGATGAATGGATGGATTGATAGATGAATGGATGGTTGGATAGATGGATGGTGAATGGACGGATTGATGGATGAATGGATGGATGAATGGATGGATGGTGAATGGATGGATGGATTGATGAATGGATGGATGGATGGGTGGATGGATGGTGAATGGATGGATGTAGGAGATGAATGTAGCAAAGGATGAGGCACACAGCAGATTATGACACATCCATGCAGTTCTCTGCTAGTTGGTGTAAGGACAGCACTGAATCATAGAATCAAGAAGGCTGGAAGAGACCTCAAAGATCATCGAGTCCAACCTGTCACCCTACACCTCATGACTATCTAAACCATGGCACCAAGTGCCACATCCAATCCCCTCTTGAACATCTCCAAGGATGGTGACTCCACCACGTCCCTGGGCAGCACATTCCAATGGCCAACCACTCTCTCTGTGAAGAACTTTCTCCTCACCTCCAGCCTAAACCTCCCCCTGCACAGCTTGAGACTGTGTCCTCTTGTTCTGGTACTGGTTGCCTGGGAGAAGAGACCAACCCCCTCCTGGCTACAACCTCCCTTCAGGTAGTTGTAGACAGCAATGAGGTCACCCCTGAGCCTCCTCTTCTCCAGGCTAAACAGTCCCCAGCTCCCTCAGCCTCTCCTCACAGGGCTTGTGCTCAAGGCCTCTCCCCAGCCTCGTTGCCCTTCTCTGGACATGCTCCAGCAATTCAACATCTTTCCTAAACTGAGGGGCCCAGAACTGGACACAGGACTCAAGGTGTGGCCTAACCAGTGCTGTGTACAGGGGTACAATGACCTCCCTGCTCCTGCTGGCCACACTATTCCTGATGCAGGCCAGGATGCCATTGGCTCTCTTGGCCACCTGGGCACACTGCTGGCTCATGTTCAGGCGCCTGTCAACCAGCACCCCCAGGTCCCTTTCCACCTGGCTGCTCTCCAGATATTTAGAGAATTTAGAATTCATTAATATTTTTTTTTTATATAAGTCAGATGGGTAATTAAATGGAAAATAGTGCAACCAGATGGACTGAGACAATAGAAATATGGTTAGTATTATTGAAGTATTAATGTGCTATTGGAAACCTCAGCCTCCTGGGGTTTAAACTAAGTAATTTCTTTTGCTGTAGGACTTTAAGGTGTCATTTTCAAGACCAGAATGCCTGAGAGAAGCCAAGGTAGGGTAATATATTGGCTAACTAGCTAGGAAAGACTATCCAAATAGAAATACTTAACAAATGTATCCAAATAGTTCACCTGCCATTAGTGAAAGAGAAGCCTCATGATAAAGCTTGATGTACAAAATATGGAAATTCTATTTCATAGAGAATGTCAAAATTGGCTTTTTTTTTTTTTGAGCTGGAATGAAACATAGATTTTTTTTTTTTTTTTTTTTTTACACAATGTGCAAATTGCTCATTTAGGCAGGAAGGGAAGAATTGTGTCTGTCAATCAAATCTACCTCATCCTACTTCATACTGTTGCTCATCAACATTAAAATGTAAAGGTCAAACTAGACAAGCAATTTGAAAACAAAAATGAATCTCTTGTTTCAGTGATGTTGAGAAAAGTGTCTTACCACCAAAACCAAAAGAAAAGTCATGGATTTCTTTTCAACTAAAATTCCTGTCAAATGCACCCAATTCCAGAAACTTTAATATTGATTCAAGAGAGAAAGGGATCTGCTGGAGAGAGTCCAACAGAGAGCCATGAAGATGATTAAGGAATTGAGCATCTCTATGAAGAGAGACTGAGAAACCAGGGGCTGGGAGAGGAGAGGAGAGGAGAGGAGAGGAGAGGAGAGGAGAGGAGAGGAGAGGAGAGGAGAGGAGAGGAGAGGAGAGGAGAGGAGAGGAGAGGAGAGGAGAGGAGAGGAGAGGAGAGGAGAGGAGAGGAGAGGAGAGGAGAGGAGAGGAGAGGAGAGGAGAGGAGAGGAGAGGAGAGGAGAGGAGAGGAGAGGAGAGGGAGAGGGATGAGAGGAGAGGGAGAGGGTGAGGGTGAGGGAGAGGGTGAGGGTGAGGGAGAGGGAGAAGAGAGGAGAAGGAGAGGGAGAGGAGACGAGAGGGAGAGGGAGAAGAGGGGAGAGGGAGAGGGAGAAGAGGGAGAGGGAGAGGAGAGGGAGAGGGAGAGGAGAGGAGAGAGAGAAGAGAGGAGAGGGAGAGGAGAGGAGAGGAGAGGAGAGGAGAGGAGAGGAGAGGAGAGGAGAGGAGAGGAGAGGAGAGGAGAGGAGAGGAGAGGAGAGGAGAGGAGAGGAGAGGAGAGGAGAGGAGAGGAGAGGAGAGGAGAGGAGAGGAGAGGAGAGGAGAGGAGAGGAGAGGAGAGGAGAGGAGAGGAGAGGAGAGGAGAGGAGAGGAGAGGAGAGGAGAGGAGAGGGAGAGGAGAGGAGAGGAGAGGAGAGGAGAGGGAGAGGAGAGGGAGAGGAGAGGAGAGGAGAGGGAGAGGAGAGGGAGAGGAGAGGAGAGGAGAGGGAGAGGAGAGGAGAGGGAGAGGAGAGGAGATCAATATCTATACGTATCTGAGGGGTGGGTGTCAAGTGGAGGGGGTCAATCTTTTTTTCAGTGGTACACAGTAATAACACAAGGAACAATGGATACAGACTTGAACATAGAAGGTTTCACCACAATGTGAGGAGAAACTTCTTTACAGTGAGGCTGGCCAGACAGGTTGTGGAGTCTCCTTCTCTGGAGACTTTCAATACCAACCTGGCTGTGCTTCTGTGCAGCCTGCCTTAGGTAATCCTGCTTTTGGCAGGTGGGTTGGACTTGATGATCTCTGGAGGTTCCTTACAACAGCTAACATTCTATGATTCTATGATAGAACTGCACGTTCTCAGAAGATTCTGACTGAGAAGGTCCAGCTTAAGAAAGGAAGCCACTAAGGACCACATATTAGGGAAAAAATAAGCTATCAACAGAACCTCACTCATGTACTAACTATAGATGTAGAAGACTTCATGCAGCTGGATTACTGCATGGGCCCCTTAGAGACATTTTACTTTGTATAGCCCTGAAAAATACAGTAGGTGTACATCATATTTTTGAATCTATTCTCCCTCTCTCTAGAGGCAGGGTATGATTTGCATAGTACTAGAAGTTAAGAGTAAGAAAACATATTAAACTTATTTGGAATTCTTTTTGGTCACTTTAGTCACTTGGGACAGAATCCTAGACATGCTGAGTTTGCTGAAAGGATCAGTCATGTGTTTTAAGTAGTCATGATTTTTTTTTTTCACTCATTAATGTCTATTCCAGCATTGCAAACTTGCATTAAGCCTCCTTAGTCATTCATATTCTCCCTACTGACTAGAAGAGAATGATTTAATACATTGAGGCTAAAAGTGGAGATCCCAAAGAGTTGCTTGTTTGTTTTTTTTTCTTTGATTATGCTCACATTTTCTCTGGATTATAGGCCTTTATCCTCTCTTATTTGATTTTCTTGCTAAGCATCCATTGTAATAGATCACCACATTCCACAGAGGTGCAGTGGACTATTTAAGCAATAGCAGGTGTAGATGCATTGAAATTTTGATTGTAATGCGCTGCTGTGAAGAACTCCTGCATTTATAGAGCAGCATGGTTCTGAAACCATTATGGCAATAAGCCAATCAGCTGGAAAGTGCCAGGCACACTGCTGCAAATGTACAGAGCTAATGGAATTCATTTCAGTCACTTATTCTTGAGGTAGTTTTAGTGGAAATTTTGATCAGTTCATGTATCTCCAATTTGGCCTCCAGCTTTGAGCTCTGGCTACAGCAGAGCTCTCAAGCTGAGCACAGATGGGGCTGGAGAGTATCTGGGCGAGAAGCTTCCAAAAAAATTCTGAATGCTGCTATGTGTAGGTGTTGGTAACTCACTAGGCACTGTGCTTCCCTCAGGTCTGCTGCTTACATCCATGCCTTTCACTGTGGTAGCAAATATTAGCTTGTTAGGGGTATTTCCTTTGAAGATAAGAGATCAAGTCACTTATCATTTGAAAATCCTATTATATGTTCTCCAGTCCTTGCCTTGATATCATGTCTAGCTTCCAGCTCAAACAATTCTATTATATTCTGTCTGCTTTTTCCCATTTCATTTCCAAGAACTGCAAATGAGAACTGCTGTCTGTATAAAACAGCTTTGACTGCATTTTGTAGAGAATTAGGGTTTTTTAGTATAGTCTCCACAATCTCTTCAAATTACTCCAAGCTTTGCAGTTCAAGTCAAGTTTTATTTTTTGAACTATGACTTCAGCTGTGCCAGAAGACCTCAGTTACAAGCAGGAATACTTCAGCAAGTTATGTAGGTAAATATAGCAGGACTTCCAGTTTGCTATTCTGTGAAGCATTTGCACACCCACTAGATACAATCTTTTAAAAAACTAATACAGATCACTCTGGAGCAGACTAGAAAAGGTCATTTTTCAGGTGCTTGACACCCCATCTTACCCATGGGTTTTAACACCACTTTGCAGGGGAATAGGTGCCTCTAAAATCCACTTCTAACGCATTGGCTGCTTAGGAAATTCTGTTAAGCTCTTCAAAAATGAAGGAGGTTTTTTACAGAGTTCTCTCACACCACAACTGTGCATGGAAGTTTAAAAGTGAGTTTGGTGCTCAGGAGGTACACTGAAATCTCACTGGGGATGGGAGGTGGGCGATGTGGCACCATGGCTGTGTGAAATGTTGCTCATGCCATGGGCCAAGTTCTGCTCAAGCTACTTCTCCTATCTGTAGAAAAATCTGCATGAATGTATACTAACTAAGGGTCTCAGCCTAGCCTGAATTTGCTACCCTACAGACATTGCTTTGAAATTACACAGTGGATCATTGACTTTTTTTTTACCACATTGCTTGCAGGTAAAATGAGTTGGACAAAGTATAACAGAGGAGGTAAGAATGGCACTGTGAAGTTACAGAGAAGAACAGCATTACTTCTAGGAAGTGTTTAGGAATCAGAAGCTGCCTTTGCACAGATTGACACACCATCATCACATCTCCTCAGTAACTCGCCCCCAAAACTAACAAATGTAGACAAGATGATAACTGATATAATTTTGGTGAGGAAATTATCTATGGCCTACCAAAATTGATTCAAGGGATGTTGTCATCCTGCAGTCTTTCAAAGAAAGATTGTAGTGATGGAACTGCATTTTGAAAGGCAGGAGACAAAGCAAACTGAAATTCAGATTGTGTCAGTGATAGAATAGCCATAGCTACCAGCTAGCACTGAAACAAACACACAGGATATCAATTTTGTCTCAGAAGGCAGATGGTTAGGATGGGCTCTCTCTTTTATTCTCTTACAGCTGAACTATTTTTTTCAGTCTTACTGAATTTCTGGTCATTGTCTCATGTAACAATCATGGAATGGTTTGGGCTGGAAGGGTCCTTAATGATCATCTAGGTTCAGACCCCCTTGCCACAGGCATGGGCATCTGCCACTAGATTGGACTGCTCAAAGCCCCATCCAAATTGGCCTTGAACTCTTCCAGGGATGCAGCATGCCCAAACTCTCTGAGCAATCTATTCCAGTGTCTCACAACCCTCACAATAGAGTTTCTTCCTTTTACCTAATCTAAATCTACTTTATTTCAGTTTGAAAACATTACTCATTGTCCTGTCACTACACTCCCTGTTAGACATTCCTTCCCCATCTTTCCTCTAGGCCCCTTTTAAGTATAAAGTCTGCTCAGATCCTTCTCTTCTCCAGGCCATACAACATCAACTCTCTCAGCCTGTCCTAACAGAGAAAGTGCTCCAGCCCTTCGATCAGTTTTGTGACCCTCCTCTGGACCTTGTTTAGCCTGGAGAAGAGGAGGCACAGGGGAGAACTTATTGCTGCCTACAACTACCTGAAGGGAGGTTGTAGCCAAAGGGGGTTGGTCTCTTCTCCCAGACAACCAGCAACAGAACCAGAGGACACAGTCTCAAGCTGTCCAAGGGGAAGTTTAGGCTTGATCTTAGAAGGAAGTTCTTCCCAGAAAGAGAGATTGGTCATTGGAATGGGCTGCCCAGGGAGGTGCTGGGGTCACCGTCCCTGGAGGTGTTTAAGAAAAGCCTGGATGAGACACTTAGTGCCATGGTCTAGTTGATTAGTTAAGGTTAGGTGATCGGTTGGACTTGATGATCTTGGAGGTCTCTTCCAACCTGGTTGATTCTGTGATTCTTTTGCTGGAGACACCAGAGCATCCTCTGGTCACAATGATAGCCATGAGATCCTCAGTCAGTGCTGGCACCCATCTGGATGTGTTCCTGTGTGACCTGTGCTAGATTCCGTGGTCCTGCTCTGGCAGGGGGGGTTGGACTCGATGATCTCTGGAGGTCCCTTCCAACCCCTAACATCCTGTGGTGCTGTGATCCTGTGATGCTGTGATGCTGCGATACTAAACGCTTCATTAAAACTACTCCAATACAACAATACCTCTTAATGCATCCTGCCATTTTACTGTTAGATTATGAAAAGGTCACATAAAGTGGAGTTGTAAACGGAAAAATGTTCTTCAAGGGACAAAGATTGTCTTGTATATCTAACTTTCAAAACTCCATGTTTAAGCATTAATTGTTCTTCTAAATGAATAACAAGGATGCATTCCTGTGTGGACTACCCTAAGTGATCCTACTCTGGCAGGGGGGTTGGACCTGATGATCTCTTGAGGTCCCTTCCAACCTCTGATACACTGTGAGACTGTGATACTGTGATTAGTGAGGCCTTCCTTAGATAAATAAAATTTGTGTGATTGCTGTGCATAAGACAGTATTGGAGATTGTTATTCAGCAGGAATCATCATAGAATCATAGAATCAGTCAGGGTTGGAAGGGACCACAAGGATCATCCAGTTCCAACCCCCCTGCCATGGGCAGGGACACCTCACACTACAGCAGGCTGGCCAGAGCCTCATCCAGCCTGGCCTTAAACACCTCCAGGGATGGGGCCTCAACCACCTCCCTGGACAACCCATTCCAGGCTCTCACCACTCTCACGGTGAAGAACTTCTTCCTCACATCCAGCCTGAATCTCCCCACTTCCAGCTTTATTCCATTCCCCCTAGTCCTATCACTACCTGATAGCCTAAAATTATACCAATATCTAGATGCCAAACATTTTGAAAGAGAAAACTCATTAAACTAAGGAAAAAAAACAAACCACTTTAACAGAGATTAAAAAAAAAAATTAAATCAAATTTCATGGAAAACTGAAGGATGTCACAGAACATAATAGCTAAAAATGCTGACTTTCATGAAGCAGCACTGTAAGGTATAGAGGTTTATTAATATTCACTGTGCAGATTACTGGGGGGAAAAAAATCCATAGATGCTTAGAAATCTTAATTGGTTATTCCAAGTCTCAAGCGTGCAGGAAAATAAGCCTGCTGTTGAAAAGAACATTAGCAAGAAAGCAAGCTTTTGATAATGTCAGCATGGATCTCAATTGCTCTTTCACAGACATAAGGTGAATATTGATCAGTGTCATTCCCTTGCCTTTTGGGCTGTGCTTTTTTGTTTTGCATTTCTGTAAAGAATTTCTGAAGTAGGCTTTAGCTAGGTTTTTTCCTTCTTATTTCTCAGGATGCACATGAACAGTATCTTCTTTCTTCCCCAGAAACAGCAATGATCTGTTACTACTGTTTTAGTTTTGATCAGTTTAATGTGCAGAAAAGCAGAGTGTTGAACGAAGTCAGCAATTCTGCAGAACAAGATGCTGATGGAAAGGGCATGGCTGCTGCTAGAGGCAGTGACAGGGTTATGGGAAGCCTAAACTTTGTGTGAAAGGAGTTGGTGAGGGTCTCCTGGAAAATACAGAGCAGCAGCATCTGTGTTTCACTGAGCTCTCACGAGAGCAAGCGTTCTGGATGGGTTTTTTTGATGAAAGGGAGATGGCACCACTGAATGTTTCCCAGATTAGAAATGTTAACATTTCCTTCACCACATTTGAAAGCTGCTTTTGACAGAGTATGGCACAGCAAACACAGAGAGACCTGCTGTGTTGCAGATTTTGCCAGGCTCTACGGCAGCCATCATATGCTCCTTTAATCTTTCTGCTTTACTTCATTTCTCCTCTTCTCTAGCAAAATTTCTGATGTATAAAAGTGTGTCATTTGTGAAGTAAAAGGTCTGCAGTAATGACAGTGTTTAACTTCCCGACATAAAGAATTCTTCTTTGGGCACATTGCAAACAAGATTGGAAGTTTTCCTTTCATATTCCCTGCATACTAATTCCAGCAGAATTGCTATGTTACACAAACACTTGGTTCCTTTCCTGTTGTTCTTTCCCTTCTATTGTTTCAGACACTTTACAGAAATAAAGTAAAATCTGCTGTTGAGTGGAACCTGCATGCCTCAGGAAAACATATTAAGGATCACTGAGACAATGGCACATGCTGATATTGTAATGAACTGATGCAATGCACTCAATTTCATAGACTCAAAGCAATCAGGGACTGAAAATCACCCATCCACAGAGGTTACCCACCCACACTGACAGTACTTCTAGCATATTTCTGACTCTTTCAACCAGTCTAGTTTTGAAATTTCACAAGTGTCAAGATGACCTTGAAAAAAGAAAACTGACACAGAATCACAGAATGTTAGGGGCTGGTAGGGACCTCAAAAGATCATCCAGTCCAAGCCTCCTGCCAGAGCAGGATCACCTAGAGCAGATCACACAAGAATGCATCCAAGTAGGTTTTGAGTATGTCCAGAGAGGAAGACTCCACAACTTCCCTGGGCAGCCTGTTCCGGTGTTCCATCATCCTCTCAGTGAAAAAAATTTTTCCTTGTGTTCACATGGAATTTCCTATGTTTCAGCTTCTACCCATTGCCCCTTGTCCTGTCACTGGGCATCACCAAGAGCCTGGCTCCATCCTCTTGGCACTCACCCTTTACATATTTATAAACATTCATAAGGTCACTCCTCAGTCTCCTCCTCCTTAAGCTAAAGAGCCTCAGCTCCCTCAGTCTCTCCTCATAAGGAAGATTTTCCACTCCCTTAATCATTTTTGTGGCTCTGCACTGGACTCTTTCAAGCAGTTCCTGAGGTACTTCTTGAACTGAGGGACCCAGAACTGGACACAATATTCCAGATGCAGCCTCAGCAGGGTCCTTCTCTGGACACATTTCAGCACATCCACATCTTTCTTGTAATAGGGGCTCCAGAACTGGACTCAGTTATGTAAGGATCTTCTGCCAACAAAGTTTATCTGTGTCACTGGTGAGAAAGTAAAGAAAATAGGGGATTATGTTATAATACAGAAGGGTCAGTTTAGATGCCTGGACAACTTTTGAATTTTAAGGGTACTGACAGAGAAATAGATTGAATGAGGATGTCTTAGAGACCTCATCAGTGAAACCTTTAAAGGTAGGTTAGATAAGCTCTTTTCAGGTATGACAAGGTATATACTTCATTCTGTCAGGACAGGAGGATGGATTAGATGCTCACCTAAAATCCCTTCCAGCCATATAACTATTCAGAGGAACAGCATATACACCAAATATAATTTATAACCTGGTTCAGCTTTACTGCTTCTCTTCATATTTTTTTTTCTTGTCAGTTCTTTACTGTTATGTAATAAAATAACTGATGGGAAAAGGGTTTTCCTGTTGAATTACCCTTCTGTGGTTTATATTACAAAAACATTGAGAGCAGAGCAAGCCCCAGTGTGCTGGATTTTTGGGGGGGAACCAGGCAAAACTAAGTAAACTATTCTTTGCTATCAGTAACTGCTTTAAATGTTAGAAGGCTCGAGGTCTGTCCCGTAAATAAGGTAGAAAATACTTCTAAATATTTGTCCCTTCATGTAAGGTAGAAAATACTTCTAAATGTTTGTCCCTTCATGTAAGGAAGTGACAGAAAGTGAATAATGCAGATAATAAACCCATGTATTGCTCAGGACTGAGAAGAGCAGGTATCTGCCCTTTCCGCAATGCATCTTGAGTAAGCAGGGCAGGCTGCAGTGTGTCCTGGGGGTCCAGCTCAACAACCCAACTGGAAGGAGTTACAACTTACTTTCAGCCTATATCTTGTGTCCTTCCTACAATGGAAGAAAAAAAAAAGTACTGTGAGGTAGGGAAAAAAAGAACTGATAGAGGAAACTGCTGGCACACACACTGAACTTTCAACCCAGAGCAAATCTGGGCAGCAGCTAGGGTGACCATTCAGGCATAGGAGGGCATATTTCCCCTGAGAGCCAGACTCTTAATGTCTGAGCTGTTTCTGAGCAGAATTTCTAAAGAGAATAACTAGTTCCAACTGATTCCCATTAAGCATCTTAAAGCTTAGCTGTGTGATCCACTTACCTTAAATCAAAGAGTTTCTGCATGTTAACTGGGCTCTGATAATTTGCCCATAGCAAATGTCAGTGAATGTTTTCTATTCACAACTCAAATACCACAGAAGTGATTAAAAAGGAGTTGTTGCAAATCAGTTTAAAAGTGGTAGCAGCTTGAGTTTTGGGGCTTCTTTATCAGAGCCCCCTCAGCCACCAATTTTATATCTCTCAATTTCTGCACAGTTTAGCTTGTCTGGAACATACTTAGAAATAACTTCTACATTTCAGGTTATAAATGCTTCCTCAGATGTTTCACCTGGTTTGGTGATACTCTTCTGGACTTCTTTTTCAGTGAGGGAAAAACAGATCACCAGCTGGCTTTCTGACATTTGACTTTCTTTTATTTGCAATTCTGCCAGATATTGCAATGCCCAGAGGATCCAATGGAGGAATAATGTCTGTCTTTGAAGAGCAATTAAATTTGTTGAGACTATAGTAAATTAAAAACAATATATGAGGTCACTTCAAAATGAGAAAATTTAAGTTGCAGAACCACACCTTTGGGAGAAAAGTTACTGTTTATTAGGCTTTAATAGTGTTCACAGTATAGCCACAACAGCAAACTGCTGCAAAATTTAAACTAAACTACTAAAAAGACTACCCAAACATAGGTTATATATTAAACTCAGAAAAGTAAGATTATAAATAAATGAAAGAAATACTAAAAGAAAAACTCATAGCCATATACAGGGAAACCTCATGAAGTTGCAGGCAAACCTCATGAGATTTAAAAAGAAGTGCAAGCTCCTACATCTGGGGAGAAATAACAACAGGCACCAGAACAGGTTAGGGGCTGCCCTGCTGGAAAGCAGCTCCACAGAGAAAGACCTTGGAGTGCTGGTGGACAGCAAGTTCTCCATGGAACAATGTGCTCTTGTGGCCAAGAGAGCCAATGGGATCCTGGGATGTATCAAGAAAGGTGTGTCCAGCAGGGCTAGGGAAGTTCTACCTCTCTGCTCTGCCCTGCTGAGACCACACCTGCAATACTGTGTCCAGTTTTGTACTCCCCAGTTCAAGAGAGACAGAGACCTGCTGGAGAGAATCCAACTGAGAGCCATGAGGATGATTAGGGGACTTGAGCATCTCCCCTATGAAGAGAGACTGAGAGCTCTGAGGCTGTTTAGTGTGGAGAAGAGAAGACTGAGAAGGGATCTCATCAATGTCTACAAGTATGTGAGGGGTGGGTGTCAAGGGGAGGGGGCCAGGCTCTATTTGGTGGTTCACAGTGATAAGACAAGGAGCAATGGGTTCAAACTTGAACATAGAAGATTTCACCTCGACGTGAGAAGAAACTTCCCTAGAGTGAGGGTGACAGAGCCCTTCTGTGGAGGCTTTCAAAACCCACCTGGATGCATTCCTGTGCAGATTACCCTAAGTGATCCTGCTCTGGCAAGGAAGTTGGACCTGATGATCTCTTGAGGTCCCTTCCAGCCTCTGATATACTGTGACACTGTGATATTGACTAAAAATGCAAGTTGGTTTCTAAATTATCTTTTCTCAGAGATCACGCAGCAGCCACTGCTGCTAAAGAGTGCCTTGTTGGTGTTTGGACTGCTAGTGTCACAGTCCTGTCCACAAGCTATGAGCATCTATGATGTGGTGGGTGGGGATAGCTTTTTGTACAGCATTGCTCCTATGTATTTGAGACAGTTACTGTGGGGATTGCAGGGTTCAACTGCTTGGCAGGCTACTCCTAGTTAAAATGCCTCTGACACCCTGGAGGAATGGGGAAAAAAAATATTTCTGAGAAGATTCATGCCCAGAATGCCAAGAACAGAGAGTGAACAGGGAGAAAAAATAAAAAAGTACTTTAAAATATCCAGAAGTAATATTAATATCTGAACTGGAAAGTAGTCTTTACTGATACATTTAAAAGCGTGAGGAGAAATGTTACACTGCATCTGGCAGTGCAGAGTTCACAGCACAGCACTGCTGGGCAAACAGGGCAGGAGGCAGGCTTTCACCACCACAGGTGTCCCTCTTAGCTGACAAACAGGTCTCATCCACTCATCCTTTAGATATCTGAGGCTGTGCTAGGGTCTTGAACCCCACTTCTGGCTACATTACCATGAAAATATCCTTCTGTGCACAGCCTTCTCTTCTCCTCTGCTTGCCTGAGGCCTCCAGCAGCCTGTCCTACTCCTGCTGCCAGGGATGTCCAGAAAGATTACCTCTTGAATCACAGTGGTGGCTATGGCCAGGGGGGCTATCCAATTTGGGGTTCATCCACGCTGCACAGGACTGAGTTGGGGCAGAAAAAGATCTAGCCCAATACATCTACCCAGTGGAAAACTGTGCTGTAGAACACCCAGAATCAAATGTCTGGGGAAACAGAGTAGTTTTGCTTACCTCTGTGTGCACCATATGCTCACAAAGCCTGAGCAGCTCACTCTTCACATCTGCACAGCTGCCACTATGGTCCCTTCTTCAGCAGCAGCACCAGCGGAGAACTGCCCAGCAGGTCCCAGCAGGTTGGTTGCCTCTGCCCTGCTCTGTGTTAGCTTCCAGATAGATTCTTCCCTGCCCTGAAATATTTTCTGGAATTGACAGGGAGTCCTTCCACACACACCCTTTTGTTCAAACTCTGGCTTGTGAATTACAATCTCTCTCCATTTGGGACACCCTTCCTCACTCTCTTCTGAAACATTACACACTTGCTTCTCCCCTACAAAGTTATCTTTTCCCTGGAAGTTTTATAAACTGAAACACTATTTTTATTTCCTCTTCATGCCCTCTTGCTGTGAGCATCCCACCACAAAGCTCCTGCATTGCTGGACATCAGTGGAGGGATTCATCTGAAAAGTGACAATCTGAGCAGCCTCCAGCTCCCACAGACCTCCCAAAAGCAGAAAAAAAAAAAAATTCTAAGGAGAACCAGCTCTGTATTTACAGCTTCTGGGAACTTCAGAGCCAGGCTACTTTTGCTGCTCTTACACAAGCAGATTTTAAACCTAAAGTAGGTTGGGCTCAGTTGATTTTTAATGTTTGAGATCATACTTGTTGCACTAAAGATGTCCCTGCTCTCTACAAGGGTGTTGGACTAGATAACCTTTAAAGGTCCATTCCAAACCAAACCAGTCTGTGATTCTGTCTGTGATTTTGTGATTCTTCTGTCCTATTCCTGTGTGGGTCCTCCAAGTCTTCAGCTTGGTTCCTCCTACAAGTATTTTTTAATTTTTTTGCTTTGTCATTCCTGTTCCTCTGACCTACGAAGGCACTTTTTTTCCCTGTGAGTTCTCTGCAGAAAACTTTGATAAATTGGTTTTCCCATTCAGATTTCCTATTGACTGTTGTCAGGTGCTTCCATTTGAACAGATGACAGATAAATGACTAAGAGTATTGCTGGTTGGAGAGAAATATGATAGAGTACAGTGAGGCGGATTCATTGCCCACAGAAGCAATCTTTTTCATGACAAGTTCAGAAAATTGAGCAGAATACAGAATTTCTGCAGATATCAAACTTGGAGATGTAAGCAGGTCCACCTGTGTTATGAAAATGTTTGTACTTAGTGGCACAATAGATCCAAACTGTCTCAAGGTGACTGTTGAGATGAAAATCCTTGCCTGTGACAAAGGCTGAGCTATTACAATTCATTCTTAGGAGTGTTGCCAACAAGCCTCACCACTCAGCAGAGAAGTCTGAGCACTAGTGTGCATGTTAACAAATTCTCAGTGGCAACGAAGCTGGTTTAATTTGGGGCTGTTGAATTCTTTTCCAGTGTGTGCCCAAGATTCATCATCTACCACTAACCACTATTTAAATATTTTCTCATTATGCTTTGTGCTTTTATGGAGAGATTTCTTTGTCAGGCATTCTTGAAAGCTAACTCTATGCTTACATGCTGTTTACAGAAAGTGGGAAACATATATTCATGATACAGAGATGTTAGATAAGCTCAGAAGCTATTCTAAACTCACAGGACATTTATACATACACAGTAAATACTCTCCATATGTTTGTATTTGTTATATATAACATTCATGTATGTACACCCATGAAAGCATCACCTCAACATAAAGATTAAGCCTGCTGTATTAAGGTCTGAACTAGCTGTGAAGAGCACCTTACATACATAATTGTTGTTCTTTGTAATATCTGGGGAGCTCCTCAGGGTACGCAACCCTACCTAGAAGGTGAGCAACAGAAGAGGGCACATTTAAGCTATGCCATTGCTTTCCAGAATGGAGGTTCTGTTTCTTGCTTTGCTTGCTTTGTACAATGACTGTATCCTGCCTCTTACTGCTAAAGGAATACAAATCTCAGTGAAAACACTCATGGATGAACTTGTCTCCCTAGGAAATGTCTGGCTACTTCTCTGGCTAGTTCCATTTTCCATCAGATGGGTAGAAGGCAGCAAGAGTCTCTCCTGTTTCTCACCTGAGCGTAGGAGCTGTGATTGTCCTTTGCGCAAGGTGGCAGCATAAGAAAGCTCTTCAGACTCATTCCTCCCTCCCCTGCACATCCATTACAGAGTGTAACTGCCTCAGCATCATTGTGTTTTAAAAAAACACCTCTTACTGCTAATGGCTAATATGGATGTGAATCATTTACAGTTACTGATATCTTTTACTTGAGGAACAGTCATACTTCTCTCTCCATTTTTAACCAACATTCTCCAGGAGAAAGACTAGAAAACTATACACAGAGAAACAAATCCTCCTTAAGTCACTGATTTTCCCTTTAAAAGAAAACTGCTTTGAGAGAAAAGATCAAGTCCAAGAGAAGAGAAAAAAAAAAAAAAGTTTATCTCCAGAAAGACATCTTCATGCTAACTGACAAATTCTGATGGACATACCAATAATACAGCATGTTTCAGCATAATGATTTTGTATTTCTATAGGAATAAAGAGTCTAAAAATCTGGCTTTTGAAATTCTAGATAGCAATTACCTAGATAAAAGTTTGGAGTACACATCAGTAGTTCTCCTGAACCTATTCAGCATTTTCTGTTTGGGTATTTTTTGACACGGTTCTGTTTGTTTGTTGCTTTGGCAAACAGTTACTTTGTTCTCCTGGAACCCCAATGTCTGTTGATTTCAAAGTTTTACCAGAAATTTTAGAGCTGGCCAAGCTAGTTTAAGTCTCAAACACATTTTCCCTATGTAACCTTCCCTTAGGTGAAGATTTTCTTCAACATTCTTTATAGACCAACTCTGTTAAAGTCAATAGAAGCAGCTCACTGAGAACAATAAGCCTTTGACAGAGCAAGTATTTGCACTACAAGCAGAACTGACTACCTTATGCTAGTATCACTGAAAGACACAAGTAAATGGCTTGTTCATTCCCCCTTCTGTACACCAAATATGTTTAAAGGTATCTTAAAAAAGCTGGGACTACTCACCTTAAAGGCACAATACATTAAGTGTGATCTTTATTCAGATCGGGTAAAAGAATAGCCAGCCAACTTTGGGTAATGAACATCCTTCAAAACCTTGAAGTTTGTTTGGGTGGCAATAATCTTATTCCAAAACACTGTGTTTAATAAAAATTAATTTCAGAATTTGAAGATTATTTTTATTATGGAATACAAAAATACTATCTATGTAAAAACAATAAGTTAATTTACAGTACTTTATACTATTCTGCTCTAGGGTTTCCTTTGCAGTGGATTTATTTTCATTACTTTACATGCCTTTACAATTTTGCACAAAGCATTTCCAAAAGCATGTCATCCATGTTCACTGATCCAATGATGGGCCTAAAGAATAGTTCAGCAATCACGTTAGCATTAATAGATCTTAACAAGGACAGAACAACGGTCAGTTTGCCAAATCTGGCTTCATCATCTCTGTGAATGAGTCTGACATGTTCATTTAGAGCTTGTTGTGCTTCCCTCTGCAATCCTTCAATGTACTGTGTACACTGCAGTCCAGGTAGATCTGAAAAGTAAAACAAATTTTGTTTACAGAGGTTTTGTCTATAAAACAACATTCTTCTCACAGAACAACTACTAACAGATTAGAACTATTGCCGAAAGAATGAAAAAAATGAAATTGCTAGAGGACTTCTATATGCAGAATCAACACATCAAATTTTGTAGAGGAGTTTGCAGTCTTAACCTGTTGGTGCTCTGAATGTTCAGTACTTTTCTTCATTACACAAACTTGAGACACAACATTTGCTAGCATTCACTTAGCGTTAAACAAATTATCTCATGACACAAACAAAAAAAACCCACTTTTAAGATTGCTTTCCAAAACACCTTTAGAGTGACAAATGCAATCTGTAAACAGTGGACACGACAATAAAAATAACTTGATACCTTTTCTCTTCTACATTATTCACGTTTAAGGCATCTTTGGACAACTGGTTCTCAGTAGCTCCAGTTTACAACTGGCAAGAAGCATTAACTCCAATGTATGACAGAAAGTTTCCTGGTGAACCATAGCAAGGATTAAGAGTGTAGAATTTCCCCGTTTCAGTTTAGACCCACGAACTTGCCGCAGCCGGTAACGCAGCAAGCGGGACGGCCGTTAATGCCGTTCTCTGTCTGCCAGCCCTGAGAAGACAGTGAGAGAACACCTTTCTCCCTGTCCACCTCCTCGACCATCTCTTTCATCCTAAGGAAAACCCTGGGTCCGCCCCGCTTCCTGAGGAGACAGGCGAGCTGTCCCCAGTGGCCGCCTCCCCGTGATCGTTGAGAACCCAGCCGCCCCGCCCGGACACTCACCTGGGTTGAAGAGCACCGTCCCCTTGAGGTAAGCGTACTCTTTGGTGCTGATATCCAGACTCCAGCACTTGGCCAGGAAGCCCTTGATAGCTTGAATCTCGGCGGCCGAGAGCAGATGCGAGCCGCCGCCGCCGTGGTGCTGGCGGCCCGGCCGTGGTGCGGGCGGCTGGGGCTGCTCGCCCTGCCGCCGAGTGGTGAGGATCCTCTGTAGCATGCTGGGTTCTGCGCTCTCCACTGTCTCGAAATGCACCCGGTCCTGCGCCAGCCCCAGCACTAGCAGGGGCGCCCAGCAGCTCCGGACCAGCAGCAGCTGCTCCTCCAGGGGTAGCTCCTGGAAGCAGGGCACGTTCTGGACGAAGCGCAACGTCTTCACTAGCACGGCCGAGGCCGCCTTGCATGCTACTTGCGGATTCCTCAGGGCCACCCTCCTTCGTGATCCGCACGGGCAGCCGCGGGATGCCCGCCCTCGCCTCGGCCCTGGCGGCGACGCCGCCCGCTCCTCGCTCCTAAGGATGTTATAGAGAATGCTGCTGTGCCGCCTGCCGTCCACGCAGCAGCGGCAGCGCTCCACGCACGCCATGGCAACCCGGCGGCTACGGCACCCCAGCGGTATGGCACCCAGGGGTGGAAGCCCAGCTGAGAGGTTCCCAGCCGGAGACGGACAGTGTCTGCCTTCTGCCCGCCTCTTAACTTATTTATAACCGGCGGCTGTGTGCGTGTGTGCGTGCGTGTGTGTGTGTGCAGCCGCAGGCGCTGTACCAGCGGTTCAAAGGGGCAGACGCTTTTCTGGCTGGAAAAGAGAGAGAGAGAGAGAGAGGAGGGAGTGAAAAATAGGAAGAGGGAAAAAAAAGAAAGAAAGAAAGAAACCACTCCTCCTTTCCTCAGACAGTGATACCTGGAGGGAGCCGGCAAGCCAACAGGCTGTGGCATAATGAGCGGCTGAACGCCAGCTGAATCGCCCCGTTGTCCAATGCGGTGGAACGTCCCATCTTCCTCCCTCTCTTTCCAAGCCCCCGGCCCGTTTTATATTATCCCGGGCTTCTTTGAGCAGGGCAGGACGGGACGAGGAAAGCAGCTCACTCCGGCCTCTGGCTTTGCCCTCTCCGTGAAGCACGGCGATCCGAGCCTGCGGGGTCTGGTAGCAAAATGGCAAAATCCGCTGCCCTCCTGATGTGTTGCTGAGCTGTCGGGGGCAAGAGAAAGAAAAGGTGGATTGAGGACAAGGAGGGCTGAGTTGGTCCAAAGTATAAAAATCCCGTGGGAGTGGAAAAAGACGCCGCTAAGGATACCAGGAGCTTGTGCATGTGTTTGTCCTAAGGAGTGCTAATTAACACCTTAGTGCCACTGTGCAGGGAGGCAGAATCAGTCTCATGTACCTGCCCAGCCCAAACTGTCTCTGTGAGGCTAAGGTGCAAGCAAAGCACAGTCAGGGCCCCTGGGGCTGGTGCTGCTGCAACGTCTTATGTGGATCTCCCATGAAACCATCCCCAACCTCTGTGTGACCTCCCATGACACCATCCCCTATGAATAATTCTCTTCATCAGCCTTGCAAAGCATGGTCCATCTTTCTGTTCTCACATTGCTCCATCCATCCATTTAAAACATATCCATTTTCCTTTCAGGCTCTGCTTGTCCCGAAGTGAATCTTTCCTCCTAGACTTAGATACGGTCAAGACTCTGGTCATTGCCTGTGTAATTTTGACCTTGGACTCCAGTTGTGGGAACATTCTGCTTCTTATGGGAGTGTGCTGCTTACACAGGGACTTAGATGGAGGCAATATATAACTTGTACCAGGCCTAAAATAGAAATCTGACCTGATGTAGCATTATTGGTCGCATGTGTTTAATCCTCAAGGAATTTCTCTTCCAACTATGTCTCAAATATAGATGCAGTTCTGCTGTCATGTAATTATTTTGCTGGCACAGTTAATTTTATAAAACAATTTATAGAGAAAGGCTTTGTCTTTGATACTTAGGTCAACATGGATATCCCATGCTGAAACTTCATTTACTGTGCAACAACATTGTCCACATGTACAGCCAAAACACGTAGAAATATTTATTAGTGTTTTTCATGTTGATATTTAGAAATTTGATCAGACTTTGTTTTCAAGTTTCAATTCTGACTGCCCATAGCTTTCAAGCTAAATTGAAGGCAGCAAAGCTTTCTGTGTAAATCCCCAAAGAAAATAAAATCACAGAATGTTAGAGGATGGAAGGGACCTCAAAAGATCTAGTCCAACACCCTGCCAGAGCAGGATCACCTATAGCAGATCACACAGGAATGCATTCAGGCAGGTTTTGAATATCTCCAGAGAGGGAGACTCCACAACCCCCCTGGGCAGCCTGTTCCAGTGTTCTATCACCCTCACAGTGAAAAACTTTTTCCTCATGTTTAGGTAGAACTTTCTATGCCTCAGCTTCTACCAATTCTCCCTTGTCTTATCATTGGGCATCACTGAGAAGAGCCTGACTCCATCCTCTTGGCACTCACCCTTTATGTATTTATAAACATTAATGAGGTCACCCCTAGTCTCCTCCAAACTAAAGAGCCCCAACTCCCTCAGTCTCTCCTCATAAGGAAGATGTTCCACTCCCTTAATCATTTTTGTGGCTCTGCACTGGACAATTTCAAGCAGTTCCCTGAGGTCCTTCTTGAACTGAGGGGCCTAGAACTGGACACAATATTCCAGATGCAGCCTCAGCAGGGCAGAGTAGAGGGTAAGGAGAACCTTTCTTGACCTACTAACCACGGCCCTTCTAATCCACCCCAGAATGGCATTGGCCTTCTTGGCCACAAGAGCACATTGCTGGCTCATGGTCAACCTCCCATCCACTAGGACCCGCAGGTTGTTTTCCCCTTCACTGCTCTCCAGCAGGTCAGTCTCCAACCTATACTGATACATGAAGTTGTTTTTTCCTAGGTGCAAGACTCTACACTTGCCCTTGTTCAATTTCATTAAATTTCTCCCTGCCCAGCTCTCCAGCCTAAGTCACCCTAAGTCACAACCCTCTGGTGTGTCAGCCACTCCTCTCAGTTTGGTGTCATCAGCAAACTTGCTGCCAGTGCACTCTGTTCCCTCATCCAGGTCGTTGGTGAACATACTGAATAGAACTCATCCCAATACTGCCCCCTGAGGGACTCCACTACTTACAAGCCTCCAACTAGACTCCATTCCATTGACCACAACTCTCTGACTTCTTTCCTTACAGACAGGTAATTAATGTTTTGGTGGAAAATGCATAAAAACACTTCTAGCAAAAATTGAATGCATCTGATTGCTGCTAAAAGATCTAATGTGTTACCAAGCTCCTTATGGTCCAATCATGAATAGAGGTACATGCTTCCAGACAAATAATTACTTATTTGTGCCTTTTTTTGGTTGTTTTTGTCTTGGAGTTTTTCTCATGAGATTTCTTTTTTTTTTAACTCAGGCAAAAAGCCTTGGATATGAAGGTCATGCAGTACAGTCTTGGCAGTCTTAATGTTTCATGTTGCTCTTCAGTGTCTCTGTATCACTTCTCTGGTAGCACATTTGGTTCTTGGCCAGAGGGCGAGACTTCAGTTTCAGAAGAAGACCAAACAAGCATTTGTTTTTATGCCGTCACTGCTTTAGTGCATCAGACTGAGAGCAAGCTTTTTTTCTTTTTCATTGCAGAAATTGGATCCTGATATTCTGTAAATACCTTCTACTCCTTCCAGTATAAATGCTGAAAGATAAAATTCGATCTTAACATCAGATGTAAAACTGAGACTCAGTTCGGTGATTAGCACAAGAGAAGTTAATTTTTTTTCTCTGGGGGAAAAAAAATGTTATAAGGATATGATTAGCCAGATATCTTTTGTATGAGACAGACACTTCATTAAAACAAGGATTAGGAAATGAAGTTTGTTGCTAGTTTTTGTATAAGATAAATACTTCATTAAAACAAAGCTCAGGAAATTAAGTTTGTTGCTGGTTTTCATGCATTTCTCATTGTGGCTGTCCATTTTTCAGACTGATCACCTTTCATAGTTCTCCTATTTTATTGGAGTGTTTACTTGAAAATAGGAGGGGATTAAGGGAAAGGTATTATCATGAATCATGTTTTACCTGTATGCTGTGCCACATATTCCTGTGCCTCCTTCCTTAATGGGTAATAGATTCCTTGAGAGGATCATATTAAAAGCCTGATTGATGCTGCATGAGCCAAAGACAGTTGTAGGCAAGGCATGATGACCTGAATGTACAGAGCTTTTGTAGCTGCCTTAAGGCTGTGATTTGACTGTTCTTACTGTATTTCATCACCAGCTCACCTAATACTATGTATTTGTTCTGGATCAGGATGAGCATGTGGTGACATTTCTATGGAATTAGCCAGAGTATATTAAAAAGAATTTATACCAGTTTTAGACTTCTCTGCCAGCTGCTTGAAAGCAGGTGATGCATCAGCTGTAATAATGCAAAAGCAACACTTCAGCATATCTCAACCAAACCTGGACCTGAAAAAGGGAAAACTGTGTGCTTATTTGTTTTGATCAGATCAGTGCTTTGCATCATGTGCATATGGTGTTTTGGATACAGAAGTAGGAATCTTGAATTTAAATCTGCAACAGTAAGTGGGACTGTGCACTTCATTGTCATATTTCCACTGGCAGATAGCCAATTTAGGGAGGCCTTTACATATTCCATCCTGGTTTGGTTTTTTGTTTTGCTTTTTTTTTTTCTCACATCCATGTGCTTATTCACCTTAGCTCTTGCAATTAGGTTTCAGGGGAGGTAAAACTGGGGGAAGAGAAGCAACACTAAACTTGTTTCCAGTTAAAGGTACACATCTTCCCATAAAAAAATCAAACATTAAATTATCCTTGGGCTCTCTAAAGATCTGTGAATCCCAGTGATCTAAAACCATGTAGGTATGCTGTTGGAGGTTGGCCATTTCAGTGTTTACATAAAAGTAATAATAGATTTTTTTTGTTGTTCTTGTTCTTGTGCAAAATGAGTTTACATGGGTCCCAAACATCTGCCATTATGGCATGCCTAAGGGTTCAGTCCTATAAGGCTGGCTGAGCCAATCTAGCAGCTCATTGGAGCTGAGAGGTGACTCCCACAGATGCACTTGGCTGCCTCTGCTTTCCTTTTGCCAGCTCTGGCACTCACCTGACTCCTCAGTGAGCCAGATCCTTTTCCTAAGCTGGCAGCATTTTTTGTAGCAGTCATTACAAGAAAGGTAGCAGAGAAATGAGATGCCTTGAAATGTGCTCTGCTGAAGGGAACTCATTCAGCTAAGGATCAGATGAGTGCCAGAGCAGGTTATGTGGCCTCCCTTCCAGGAGTGGGAGGAGAAAGGGGAAAGAGCAGGAGCATTGTTCCAAGCCATTATTCCACTCAGCCACCATATGGAACTGCGTCCTCAGGGGGAGGTATAACCCTAAAGCTAGAGAGAAGAAATCTGAGGGATTAAGAGAGAGAGGATTTGTAGCAATTTTTAGTTTTGAATTAATCTTTTAAATACCATCTGAAATCTTTTAAATACTGTCTGAAATCTTTTAAATACCATCTGAAATCTTTTAAATACTGTCTGAAATCTTTTAAATACCATCTGAAATCTTTTAAATACTGTCTGAAATCTTTTAAATACTGTCTGAAATCTTTTAAATACCATCTGAAATCTTTTAAGTAACATCTGAAATCTTTTAAATACCATCTGAAATTAATCTTTTAAATACCATCTGAAATTAATCTCTTAAATACCATCTGAAATTTATCTGTGTTCTTGCTAATGAGAGTTGGAGAAGTGAACCGTGTTATAAAATATTAGTGTGGAAATAACTTCCACTTACCAAGCTTGTTACGTTTGAGGAATATATTGTGCAGATGAGTAACAGGCAAAAAGGTGGCAAATTAAGCTCTTGAATGCACTGTTCAACGTTGTGGCATATAGAATAAAACAGAGCCTATCACTGCTGTGGCCACAGGAGACTGTGTATCCATTACACCAATTCTTAAGCTGACCTTTCTGTATAAATCCAGCTGCTATTGCAGCTGGTTGTCAGAGGCTGACAAGTTCACAAATACACATTTGTCAGTAGCATCATAGGATAGGCTGCTAATAAACATAATAACATTGAAATTGGCTTAGAAATTAGGATAGGCTTTGTCTGAAAATCAATATGAAGGTTTTTTAAATCCATACATCTTTCCACAAGTTTTCATTCAGACATATTTTACCCAAGTTTAATATCTAAAAATATTGCCTTCCTGGTGAATGTTAGGGACAAGTTCTTTACCATGAGAATAGTGGAACACTGAAATGAGTTGCTCAGGAAGGTTGTTGAGGCCCCATCCCTGGAGATACTCAAGGTGAGGCTTGACAGGGCTCTAGGAAACCTGATCTAGTTGAGGATGTCCCTCCTTACTGCAGAGGGAGTTGGACTAGATGACCTTTGGGGGGTCCCCTCCAATCCAGACCATTCTATGATTCTATGAATCAGTGGTATAATTTTTCATTAAATTGGGTTCATATTATGATATTAGAAAATTATCATTTTTTTACCATCCTTTATACACGAATTTGACAGATGCATAAGTGTTTCATATGTTCACCCTAAAATCTAAATTCTAAAATCTAAAATCTAAAATCTGAATTCTAAAATCTAAAATCTAAACTCTAAAACCTAAAATCTAAAAATCTAAAATCTAAAATCTAAAATCTAAATCTCAGATACTTATAATCTTCATCTGACTGCTGCAGTTCTTTGGCTAAATTTAATCACAATTCACCAGGTTTCTAAAGCTGAGCACATTGTGCAGCTAGCAGGGAAGTCATTTGACATTCTGGCAGATGAGCCAGACTGCATGTTCAGGTTTGTTGGAATAATCACGTTACCTTACCCTCTTTAAAGAAAAGATTTTTCTGACCTAGATCATTTCAACAAAACTGGAGTGGGGAGTGACCCGACTGTTACGTTGGTACATCTAGTGTACTTGCAGTCATTGATAGCCCAAAGCACAGTGAGAAGTGCTAACATCTTAATCTGTCTCAGCTGCAGACAGACAACATCCTTGGCTAGTCTGAGATTCAGACAATTTAAGGCTGTCTGGAAACATCACAGCTTCCCTTCTTGGACTTCCAAAAGGCACCGTTAGACACTGAGCTTTTGTTGACTGAAGTGCAATTTCTGCTTATCTCCAAGCCTCTGCAGGACACCATTCAGTTTTGATTTCAAAACTCAGTCCAAGAGATAAAAGCCCATCACCTCACTGGCTGTTTATCCAGGATGTTATCACTCATGCTATGTAAAATTAACACTGTGCTAACTACTTTCCATGTTTGGCTTATAACTTGTAGGCTCCTGACACGCCTTTACCACCTAATATAAGAATGTAGGCAGTATCCTTATCAAGAGTAACTTGTTTCTAACAATCAAAATATTTTAGCTAATAGGGCTTGTGAATTAACATTTTGAACATTTTTCTTTTCTCTTAAGATCTATTCCATTGATATCCTTTATAAATAATGATAGTTTGTGCTGTCATCCTTTTAGTCTTTCCAAAACTTTGCCACTTTTTTGATTAGAATCGTAGAATCAACCAGGTTGGAAGAGACCTCCAAGGTTATCCAGCTCAACCTATCACCCAGCCCTATCCAATCAACTAGACCATGGCACTAAGTGCCTCATCCAGGCTTTTCTTGAAGGTCTCCAGGGACGGCAACTCCACCACCTCCTTGGGCAGCACATTCCAATAGCAATGGATTAGATGATCTCTAAGGTCTGTTCCAGCCTAAGCTTTTCTATGATTTTTAATTGCACTGCAGTATCATCCTGAAGGGTAGTAGATATGTGGATAACTAATGGTTTGTTCAGGAGACTTTTTATTTAATGGGAAGTGAATGTTTGAGAGTGATCATAGAGTACAGGAGAGGAGAGAGATATGTGCCTGGCTGTCACCTTGTTGTAACCTACCTAGCTCAGCCTTCTGAAACAGTCAGTTTAAAGGAGGGCATCCACTGAAGCTATTTGATTCTGTAAAGGACTTCTGCTGATACAGTCTCACAGTATATCAGAGGTTGGAAGGGACCTCAAGAGATCATCAGGTCCAACCCCCCTGCCAGAGCAGGATCACTTAGGGTAGTCCACACAGGAATGCATCCAGGTGGGTTTGGAAAGTCTCCAGAAAAAGAGACTCCACAACCTCCCTGGGCAGCCTGTTCCAGTGCTCTGTCACCCTCACTGGAAAGAAGTTTCTCCTCATGTTGAGGTGAAATCTTCTATGTTCAAGTTTGAACCCATTGTTCCTTGGCTTATCACTGTGAACCACCCAAAAGAGCCTGGCCCCCTCCACTTGACACCCACCCCTCAGATGTTTATAGACTTTGATCAGATCCCCTCTCACTCTTCTCCAGACTAAACAGCCCCAGGACTCTCAGTCTCTCTTCATAGGGGAGAAGCTCAAGTCCCCTAATCATCCTCGTGGCTCTAGTTAGAACTAAAATATTGTGCTTGCATAGGAGTGCATTTCCTTAGTGTCTCTCTCTTTCATATCAAACTCATTTTGGCCTCTTTA
Organism: Indicator indicator; assembly: GCF_027791375.1. Taxonomy (NCBI): domain Eukaryota; kingdom Metazoa; phylum Chordata; class Aves; order Piciformes; family Indicatoridae; genus Indicator; species Indicator indicator. The sequence continues at coordinate 124,744,329 of NC_072010.1, read as the reverse complement.
CCCACACAATTGGCTTAGCATTAAGTATGAACTTGCCTAAAGAGATAGAGGGTTAGGCTTCTAGAAGGTAGATCTGATGAGATGAAAGCAGAGCTGCTTAGCACTAGTTCTGAAGTTCCTATGGATAATGAGTTTGTCACAGTAAAGAAGAAAATGCTGCCATTGTTTTTTGTAGCAAGGAGACTGCGTTAATTTTAAACTTCAGTAGAAGTTGCTGTACCTGCCATCTCATCTGGCACCTGTAAATAAACCTCCCAGTGGAAGTCACTGTATCTCTATAATATCTAATTTACAGATGGGTTGCAAGTAATTACTGGAGAGAAGAGGAAGAAAATTTACTTTGGTTCCTCATAATTTAAGTTCCATGTAGTGCATTGTGTAAGAAAATGTGCTTGGTATTATGAGAAACAAAAAAAAAAAAAAGTGAAAAGAAGGGGAGGGAGAGGGAGAGGGAGAGGGAGAGGGAGAGGGAGAGGGAGAGGGAGAGGGAGAGGGAGAGGGAGAGGGAGAGGGAGAGGGAGAGGGAGAGGGAGAGGGAGAGGGAGAGGGAGAGGAGAGGAGAGGAGAGGAGAGGAGAGGAGAGGAGAGGAGAGGAGAGGAGAGGAGAGGAGAGGAGAGGAGAGGAGAGGAGAGGAGAGGAGAGGAGAGGAGAGGAGAGGAGAGGAGAGGAGAGGAGAAAAGAAGGAAAAAGGAAAAGAAAAAAGGAAAAAGGAAAAGGAGAAACAGAAAAGAAAGAAGGAAAAGAAAAGAAAAGAAAGCAGAAAAGAAAAGAGAAAAGATTGTGAGAGTTTGAATCTTCTGATTCTCTGCATGTCTACAGATTTGTGTGGTTAGGCTTGTATTTTTTAGGTCCACTTCTGAGAACATTCTGAAACTTCTAAATACTGGGATAATAACCATAAATTTCTCTTTAGAACCCACACACATCAAGGATGGTACAGTATTTCAGAGTTAGTCGTTCAATGAGGGTGTCACAGGCAATCAATTTAATCATGTTTAGAATGTTCTGCCATGAATACTAATCAAGCAATAAAGGAACTTAATTTAGAACCAGAAATTAGTGTGGTTCCATAATAGAATGCCGTTTATATTATGTGAACCTTTGGTTAACGCATCTGAAGTGTTACTTGGTTAGATTTGCTTAGAAACAAAGATCAAAAAGAGCCTGGAGCACTGATGAAAGTATACACATGGAAACATATATACATCACAGAATCATAGAATCAACCAGGTTGGAAGAGACCTCCAAGATCATCAAGTCCAACCTATCACCCAACCCTATCCAATCAACCAGACCATGACCCCACCACCTCCCTGGGCAGCCCATTCCCATGGCCAATCTCTCTTTCTGGGAAGAACTTCTTTCTAAGCTCAAGCCTAAATTTCCCCCTGCACATCTTGAGACTCTTCTTCTATTGCTGGTTTCCTGGGAGAAGAGACCAACCCCCACTTGGCTACAACCACCCTTCAGGTAGTTGTAGACAGCAATAAGGTCTCCCCTGAGCCTCCTCTTCTCCAGGCTAAACACCCCAGCTCCCTCAGATGCTTCTCACAGGGCTGTGTTCCAGACCCCTCCCCAGCTTTGTTGCCCTCTCTGGACACATTCAAGCAACTCAACATCTTTCCTGAATTGAGGAGGCCAGAACTGGACACAGGACTCAAGGTGTGGTCTAACCAGTGCTGAGTACAGAGGCAGAATGACTTCCCTGCTCCTGCTGGCCACACTATTCCTGATCCAGGCCAGGATGCCATTGGCCTTCTTGTATATATATAAACCTTTCTCATTTCATTTTGGTTTAAGCAACTGAAAGATAAAATTATTATGATTTGATCTTCTTTAATATTACTGGCTGGTGTTAGAACCCTTCTGCATTTGGTGAATATGAAGTTGTTTGTGGGTTTTTCAGTAACCACGACAAGAAGGTAGAAACACTGAATGCTGAATTAAAAGTGGGGGAAGCTTGTTCATCTTCACTGAATGGTGTGCTGAGGCTTTGATTTTTTTGTTTTGTTTTTTTTTTTTTCCTGTATATCCAGGCAAATGTAAAGCATTGAACAGAGGAGTGACTGACCAAAGAAGTGTTAGCCTCCAATGTCCATACTGGCAGCTTAGATGAGAGGGACAAGCAGCAAGTGAAACACAGTCATGTTATTCCTAGGTGAGATGCACCTGTGATGGAGGAGAAGTTAAGAATAAGCAAAAGATTAAGTCACTGCAAAGAAGGATGAAAGGCACTGCCACTGGTGGTGATAAGAGTAGCCATAAGGATGTATATGTGAAATAGAAAATGCAGGACAGTAAGTGGGCATGCTGAGGAAACTTTAACTTAGGAAACTGGAAGTTGAAAATGTTGAAACAGAAATAGAGGAAGGAGAAGGAAGAAGAAGGAAAATACAGTAGAGTTTGCAAGAGGAGATAGGCCTTTTAAGGGCAGACAGAAAGAAGGGAGTTGTTCCATAGAATTGGGAAGAGCTGATAAATATATTTCCCTTTATTCTCCTTTTGGTAATATTTTTTTGGAAGGCTGGTTGGTTTGTGTTTGGAATCAGGATAGGAAGCTGGATTTAAAAGAGGAAGACATCCCCTTTCTCTCCTTCCAACCTGTGGAAACCATACTTGATAAACCCTTCTCTTTCTAGTGAAATTACCCTAGAATAGGACTGTTTTGCTCTTTCACTAATTTTGCTGCCATCTCAAGCATGTCTTTCCAGGTTTTGGCTTTGAAAACGTGGTTGCCTTAGAAGAGGAAGATTGGGAATTCCTTCTTTTACTCCTTCATCAATTATGTATGCAGAGGGGCCATGTGAAAAGAAGAAAACCCCCAAATCTAAAATGTTATCATTGACACTTCATTGTCTCTTTCTTGCATTCAGAAATATATTCTGTTTAAATCTTTCACTCCTTTCAAGGACAAGTTTTCTCCTCACATGTGTAACGGAGTAAATCACATCATTACCTTGGACTTTTAATCTCAGAACTGCAGGAGCATGGTGTGAGAATGAGAAATGGGGCTGTTGCTGGTTGTAGATGTTAATATCTGAGGCTGTGGAATAAAAGAGTCATGGTTACTTTAGGTTTGAAATAGGAAATGTCATCTAATATTTTGTAGCTTCTTTTTGCTGCTTCTAAAGCAAACTTGTGTGCTTTTCTTTACCAGCCTTGCCAAGAGGTTAGTCCTTTACACACACAAATCCCAGAAGTTCCCTGGAGACTTTCTTTTCCTCTCAAAGGTATTCTTTCCTTTGACCTCTAAATTCCATAGCAGTTCAGTTCTCATAAATGTTTCTGTGTCATAGCCTGCCTGAGTCTTTGCCAGTCTTTCCAAGTAAGCAAAGAACAGTTCACTCTGCAGCCAATCAGGCTATAATTTCAAATGTGGAAAAAAGAAGAGAGAAAAATTACCTTACTGTAACTGAAACGGGGTGAGTGTCAGTTGTTTGGTTGGGTTTTTTCCCCCAAGGTCTTGCTTAGGAAAGGATATGAGGAGTCTTGAATCACTTCTATGGGAAATGCTGAACTCCACCACGATTCATGGCATTCTTCTCTGATTACTAAACTTTTATCCTCCCCAACCATTTAAATGAGTAGTTTTACTAAGTCTAGAAAGAGTAGCAATGGCAAAGGGAAACGTCACAGTCCAAGTCCTCCAGGCTCCCAGTTACATCCCCTTCATTCCTGGAGCTAAATTAAAGCTACAGTGATTTCACATCTTTGTTTTGATGGCTAGAAGTATTCCTAATATCTTTGATTTGATGCAAATAATAACTACAGCTCTCTGTTGTGATGAAGTAATATGAAAAGGAAATCCCACATGTTCCTGGCATATGGTGTGTATGCTGTACTGGGAAGGATGATAGACTACTAAAAGCAAATTAACAGTGATTTTTTTTTCTTTTTTTTATTTCAAAAAAACATTTAAAAGCTGAGGTGAGCTTGCTGACACTGTCAGCTGTCTCTTGCTGACACAGCTCATGTTGAAACAGTTTTATTAAAGTCATTACAGGGTCAATAGAAAATCTCCATGGGTATCTGAAGTGTCCTGAGTGATTTATATGAGTCCATGGATATTCATTATAATGATATTCATTCATGTTTCCACTGACAGGCAGAACAATGTCACTGGTAATGCCCAAAGTAAATTATATCATCGTGAAGCCAGACTGTAAATGCAACAAAATTAAATTTAAGATAAGTCTTAAAAGTTTGACAATTAAGAAAAGTTTAGGGATATATATCAGGGAGTACTTGTCATCCTAAATTGTCCTGCTCTGAGTAAGTGTTGACATGCAGTAGGCTTTGTGACACAGAAACAGACTTCTCAGCTGTAATCTCTGCTCTAAGTGCAAGGAAAAGAAGGCAGTGAGAGAGCCTGTGCTAAATTCTCTCACCTTGCCTGGTTCATAGGTACTCAATATCAATACATTGTTTTCAATGTCACACTTCTCCGAGTACTGCAGTTTTCTGTATTAGGTGTTTGCTGTTGTATGCAGCTATCAAAAGATTTTCTTCAGTGAATGTTTGTGTGTAACTACTCATCATTATCCCAAGCAATTCTGCAACTGGCCACAGTGAAAATACGAAGTGCTCATGAATTTCCTGATACAGTCTGCTTTTGTCTTGTCATTTACATAGGATGACAACAACTAAAGACTAAGACTTATTGTGCTTAGGATCTCTGTAACTTGAAGTAAGAGACTGTCAACAATTTGGCACAGGTGCTGTTGGAATTGAGTGAAGAGGGCCAAAGCCAAAGAAATTATTTACCTCAGGTTATTTAACAAATCAAAACCAAAATTGGCAAGCAAATCTACCAGTGAAATTATCACTGAATCACAGAATGTTAGGGTTTGGAAGGGACCTCAAAAGATCATCCAGTCCATCCCCCCTGCCAGAGCAGGATCACCTACACCAGATCACACAGGAATGCATCCAGATGGGTCTTGAATATCTCCATAGATGGAGACTCCACAACCCCCCTGGGAAGCCTGTTCCAGTGTTCCATCACCCTCATGGTGAAAAACTTTTCCTCAGGTTTCCATGGAACTTCCTATGCCTCAACTTCCATGCATTGCCCCTTGTCCTGTCACTCAGCATCACCAAGCAGAGCCTGACTCCATCCTCCTGGCACTCACCCTTTATGTATTTATAACCATTAATGAGGTCACCCCTAGTCTCCTCCAAACTAAAGAGCCCCAACTCCTTCAGTCTCTCCTCATAAGGAAGATGTTCCACTTCCTCAGTCATTTTTGTGGCTCTGCACTGGACTCTTTCAAGCAGTTCCCTGAGGTCCTTCTTGAACTGAGAGGCCCAGAACTGGACACAATATTCCAGATGCAGCCTCTGCAGGGCAGAGTAGAGGAGCTTTGTTTATTGCAAGTTTTTCCCTAGATTTAATGAGGTTAAAGTTCCTCCCATATCTTATGACTTACTTTCTTCATTCCCCATTCCATGCTAGGCCTTCCATGCATCTTAATTGTAAAATATCTCAGGCCATATTCAATATGGTATGGTCATTTGTCTGAGCATATGGAAACAAACTGGAAACTTGGTTCTCTAATCAGATGAAACAGAGGTCAGCCAATCTCCCATCAATAAACACTGAGAAATGTGAGCACTGTTACAGAATATTAGGGGTTGGAAGGGACCTCAAAGGATCATCTAGTCCAACCCCCCTGCCAGAGCAGGGTCACCTAGAGTAGATCACACAAGAATGCTTCCAGGTAGGTTGTGAATATCTCCAGAGAAGGAGACTCCACAAGCCCCCTGTTCATAAGGGTCTCAGCCATGCTGGCTATTAGGTGTTCTGGATCAAAGTGCCACTTTCAGAGACAGGGGAAGTTAACATCAGTCAGCATTTCTGGTACCACCACTGGGAGCATTAGCCTAACTGCCCTCCACTGATGATGTGCCAGAGCCTTTTCCACCCTGTAAATATTCTAAGGAAGATTAATTCCTGAAAAATCTTCCATCCACAATCCTTCCATGGTGTTTTCATGCAGAGCCTGATTTTTTTATCTAAAAATACTTGTCTAGCCATTACAGGGGGCCCAACTTCTGGATCCAGTCATATCTGTAATAGTTTTATTCAAAACATGGAAGATAGTATCACAGAATTACAGAATTGTCAGGGTTGGAAGGAACCTCAAGGATCATCTAGCCCCAACTCCCCTGCCACAGACAGGGACACCTCACACTAGATCAGGTTGCTCCGAGCCACATCCAGACTGGCCTCAGAAACCTCCAGGGATGAGGCTTCTACCACCTCCCTGGGCAACCTGTTCCAGTGTCTCACCACCCTTATGGTGAAAGCTTCTTGCTAACATCCAATTTAAATCTTCCCTCCTCCAGCTTGGATCCATTCCCCCAAGTCCTATCACTGCCCTACATCCTAAAAAGTCCCTCCCCAGCTTTCTTGTAGACCCCCTTTAGATATTGGAAGGCCACAATGAGGTCTCCTCAGAGCCTTCTCTTCTCCAGACTGAACAGCCCCAACTCTTTCTGTCCTCATAGGAGAGGAGCTCCAGCCCTCTGCTCATCCTGCTGGCCCTTCTCTGGACACGTTCCAGCACATCCAGATCTTTCTTGGCACAGGGGCTCCAGAACTGGACACAATACTCTAGGTTGGGTCTCACAAGAGCAGTGTGGAAGAGAAGAATCACCTTTCTCGACCTGCTGGCCACACTTCTCTTGATGTAACCCAGGATACCATTGGCTTTCTGGGCTGCAAGTGTACACTGGCAGCTCATATTGAGCTTCTCATCTACCAAGTCCTTTTCTACAGGGCTGCTCTCAAGCCAGTCACATCAGTGTCACATCTCTACCACTGGGGTTACTCAGTACAAGCAATTTACATGCTATTATCCTTGATTTGAGAGTTAGAAATTCTGAGTGAAAACTTCAGTGTTTTAATTCAGTGATAAATACAGGTTCATGAGGAAGGTGTGATTTTATTTTCACAGTTTAAAGCTGTACCTGCACTATAATTTTGTTGCATATTTATTGTCAGGACATGTAACTGCTCAGCCCAGCAGCTTTGGTCTGTGAAACAGTAGAGCTTAACAGTCCTATAGTGAACTGATAAAAAAGGGTATAAAAATAATGAACTCTTGGGCTATCTGTAGAGAAACAGGTTGCTTTTTGCTTTAGCAACTTTATGTTTATCTTCCTCATTGCAGGCCAAGAGCCAAGCAAAAGGGAAAGGAAACAAGATGGGTAGAATAAGTAGGAGAAGCAAAGTTTCTATTGTCAAAGCATACCTACAGATTTCCAGTTGATGAGAGTGTTTGGTGGATATCAGAAGATTTATTTGGCACTTAATTGTATGTAAGAGTTAAGTGATTTTTTTAATTAAACAACAAGTAGTCAGAAAAAAATTTATTTCCATTAAATTCTCCCTTTGCTTATGCCAGGAGAAAATAAGCCCTTTCCATAAATTTCAGGTTTCTGTGCCAGAGCTAACATTAAATTTGCCTCAGAAATACGCATTCATGCATATCACCATATGGATGTACTTGTGGATAGCAGATCATGACTATATTAATGAATTGAAAAGTTCCAACTCTGATGGCTGCTGAAAAGTTGTTTTCTTTCCTGAAACACTCTAATCAATTAGAGTGAATCCCACAGAGCAACACAGATTCTTTTGATTCACTAGTGGATTGAAAGTTTTTCGCAGAACCTTCTCTGCCAGCTTTGGTTTCACAGTATCACAGTCTCACAGTATATCAGAGGTTGGAAGGGACCTCAAGAGATCATCATGTCCAACTCCCCTGCCAGAGCAGCATCACTTAGGGTAGTCTGCACAGGAATGCATCCAGGTGGGTTTGGAAAGCCTCCAGAGAAGGAGACTCCACAACCCCCCTGGGCAGCCTGTTCCAGGGCTCTGTCACCCTCACTGTCAAGAAGTTTCTCCTCATGTTGAGCTGAAATCTTCTATGTTCAAGTTTGAACCCATTACAGTATCACAGTATATCAGAGGTTGGAAGGGACCTATTTATTTAGTTAATAAAAGTGTGTAATAAGAATACAAATCCACTTCCCAGTGGTCACAGAAGTAATGAATATGTAAATGGTTTGAATCTGTAGTTCAATGTTCAGTTTGCCAGTCTGGGGATGACCTGAATCTTTTTATTGAAATATAAGAGCACTGAATCAAATACACTGACTTGTAAGTTAACTGGAGGGAGGGAACAAAAAAGCCCTCAACCTCAGGGAAAACCAAAGCAAAACAAAGCAAAACAAATCAAAGCAAAGTAAACAAAACAAAACAAAGCAAAACAAAACAAAACAAAACAAAACAAAACAAATAAAGACTAAACCCAAACTTGATTCTTTTTAGAAGTGATAGGAAAAAAATCAGGATAACAAGAGTGACTAAAAAACAATTCATGACCTGCAGTGTGGTTCAGACAAATAGTAGCATCAGAAAGTTGTTCTAAGAGCCTGCAAACACTTTAATTTTCCCTCTGGCTCATTTTATTTTGATTCTGAGAATCATCCATCCATCCATCCGTCCATCCACCCATTCATCCATCTATCCAGCCAGCCAGCCAGCCAGCCAGCCAGCCAGCCAGCCAGCCATTCCTTTCCTTTCCCTCAATATCTACTGTTTTATTGCTAATTTTATTCATGCCTTTGAATTAGTTTCTACTTAATCTTCTAGCTATGGTGAATTTCTTTGTTCATTTATTAAGAGCCTGTATAGGACAAAAAGTCATAAGTAAGCCAAGTCCTAAAAAATACTCAGATAGTAATCAGGTAGAGCAGAATCTTGACCAGTGTTCATAAGAATTGTGGAGCCAGGGTAGTTCCTAGTTTTCCTTTTCACTTTTTGTGTTTTAGCATGATAGTTAACTTCATTTGTTAAGGCCCAAACCTGTGGAAGGTTCTGCCAGTGCCTAACTTTAGGCATATGAATATTTTCCTGTGAATTCAAGAGATCTAGTCTGAGCATACTGTTTGCAAACTTAGGATGTTGGAGAACATGCCTTTGTGGCTTAATTAAACTAAATTAAACTAAATCTCTCTCACTCTTTGTCTCTTTAGCATAGTCTTGCAATTTAGACCTAAATTAAACCCAAATGATTGGAACAGATTTGAATATTTAACTTAGTTTTTTTTCCTAATTCTTTGGCTGCACATTTGCTAACAGACATTTCCACCAGTGAAACAGTAAAAACCTACCTGCCTTGTTGGTCCTTTTCTGCCCTGTCTTCATTCATTGAGAAGGGCACAAGGTTGATCTTGGAGCAAAAGAAGCTCTAGCAAAAGAATGCAGAAGTGCACAATGCAGAATGCACTCTGCATAGCTTGCATATTGATTAGATTGTTAGAGCATTCTGTTACATGGAATTTGGAACTGTAGAAACACTGAAATCTGTTCTGTATGTGTGGCAGTTTTAGGCTGTGCCTAGCAAATTTTCCACAGATCTGGAACAGAAAGTGATAGAATGTAAATAAATTACTGTTGGATGTAAAAGGGAAAATAATGTTAAGGTTTAAATAACCCCATTGGTCTGAAAACTGACATAAAGTACTAATAAGCTACTCTGCTTTTCTCCTTTTTTCCCTTGTCCCATGTACAGGGGACAAGGGGAAGAGGAGGAAGCTTTTGGTAACCCCCTGGTTTTGTCCAGGGGGGGTTCTGGTGTTGTTTGTAAATTGTAAATATATGTAAATATTGTATATTTTGTACATATTCATTGCATTCCATATTTCTAGATTTTAGTGTGCTTGTAAATACAGCTTCATTTGCTTCCATCTGAGCTAGTCTGGCAATTTTATTTTGGGGGAAGGGGTAATTTCAACCCACCACAGTATGAAAAACCCCAAGATCACTAGCAGATAAGCTAGAGATCTAATCATCTTTGCCTCATATTTATGCAGCATTAGGCTGTGTCTAGTGTATACTAAATAATCCATGTCAATCTTTACTCTGACCAGAGCATTAAGTTCATTTTTAAAGAAGAAGTAATTTACTAAAATGAAATAACGTAGTTTCTTGTACATTCTCACTTGCTTTAATTGGATGCTCTGCACTCTGATGGTTGGCAGTATTGATTTTTAATTGATGATCAATGCATTTCTGTAGCTGACAGCTTGCAGGATTTGCAGCACTGCTGGCAGAGACTGGTTTCATGTACCTGGTTCTTTCACTACTTACACAAGTTTATCACCCATGTGATGTTTAGGCCTGCAGTTACAGAGAGTCTGACACACAAATTGCTTTGGTTCTGCCACACATTGGAAGGATTAGAACTAAGAATGATAGCTTCAATATCTACATTAAGCAGCAAGTACAGACTCCTCTGTGTCAAGTTCTGGTGTCACAGAGCACTGGAGATGTGGCTGTATCATATCTTGGATTTAGGGTGCAGCTGGAGGATACATCCACACTGAGGAACTTGAAACTCTCTTGGCATCTCAAAGTTCAGATGACAAAGCCTACAAGCTTCTCCCTGTTCATTTTTCCTAGATGGTTTTGTAACTGGGATTTATTTTCAGTGTTCTGATGTTCATTATTTTGTACATAACTGTATGAAGAGATATTTATAGATACAGATACTTTGCAAATGTGTATACATGAAATCCACTCCATTTGAGTGTGCTTTTTGTCCTACAGAATTCTCATATTTCATAGACTTAATTGCCCTTTCTCTTTTGTTTTAAGGCTGAGTTTTGACACATCTAACCTGTGCTCCATATCTTCTGAAATTTGTAATACTGCTTGTACTGTTAAGGACCTAAGGGAGGCAGAAGACACTCCCAAATCTCTATATGCAGCTTCATACTGTGCTGTTAGTCTTTAGCTTTTACATCCATACATACAATTAGCTTTGATTAGCTGATGATTAAATTCTGCCAAGAGGACTCATGAGGTGAATTACCTTTTTTTTTTTTTTTTTTTTTTTTTTTGTCTTCCTGGTTTACAACTTTTTGGGGTTTTTTTTCAATTAAGCCTTTCCTCTGAAGGAAAACAGTATGTACTGAGATAAACCAGACTTTGCCATGAAGTATGTAAACAGTAAAAGACCAATGCATTCAGGTTTGTGGAAGATAAAGGCCATGTACCTGTTCACTTGTCTCTATGCAAAATGCAAGTGAACTACTTCTCTTTCCTTTCACCAGATATAAATCTCTGAGAAAGGTTCTTTCATGTCACTGGCCAAAAGCACATGACTATGAGATTTTTCACTATCAAACAGTATTTCTTTTCCTCTCTGTCTCCTTGAGAGGAAGGATTTGACTCTGTCCCAGAGTTCTGTTCTGAGCAGGGATTACCTTTTAAGTGATGCAGTTGATTGCCTTTCTTTCAATAGATTTAATAGAAGTCTAGAGGATTCCTTTTCCTTTCCAGCTCTTCTAAACTTCATTTGTTAAATCACTAGTGCTTATATTTAAGGCAGGTCCTCTCTACATGCTCAAACACATAATAAAATAAGTCTGACTCCTCTTTCCTATTAATTCAGTTGCTTTGTGGGAAAACCTGTAGTGAAATTAAGATTAATTTTCACTCTATCAACAAGAATGAAGTGTGTCACAATGTTGATAGTCTTGGCAGCAATTATTGTGAAACAGCCTCACTTTTTCTTGTCAGGCACGTTTGCTTCCTAGATTCTGACTTGAAATGTCTGGAAATAATTAGAAAACAAAACAACAGCCCTTCCTTAGGCTTTTTCTTCCCTTAGGACTCCTGCTTCAAGGTTCTCTAGCATTCACTATGCAAGCTTGCTTTTCCCTACTTTGTTCCAGCCAGGTCTGTGTCAAGCTAACTCAAAACCATTTGTCTTGCCACGATGTGGAGAATGGTTTTTAACTCCTACCAAAAAAAAACCCCACAAACCATCAGCAAACAAAAATGCCTGGGCCATTTTGCAGTGAGTAGACAGTAATATGTTCCTGTTATTACTGTGTAGAGAGAAGTGGAAACTCCCTCATACATCACTGTTGAAGCAGGACTACAGTGATTTTCACTCAAACAACTTAGTGTTGTCATAGGTGGGGAGACTATGAAGTTCCACATATTATTTCAGCAAGGCATCTAGTGCCCATTCTCCACTGAATTTTTAATTTATTTGTTTACTTTCATTTCCTTAAATAGCAGGCAGGAGAAGCTCTTTCTCCAGAAAATGTGTGAGATGAGACAGTGCAGATGTGGCCTGTTTCATTTGAAAATAATCAGGAGGCAATTTTCCCTGATACACAACAGCTGACTGATACTGGTTCTGTTTGCTATCATTTCTATTAGGAGATTTATCTATTAGGACTTTTCTTTCCCCCAGAGAAGCTCAAGTTAAGGCTTCAAGGACATTTTCAAGTAGGCTGTAATAGTTCAGACATTCTTATCAGGAGCATGTTATGAAACTGCTGGCTTTCTCTTATGTTTCCTACAAGCCTATGAGGCATTTCTCATACCATCAGCAAAAGAAGGGCAATTTCTATGCAAAAAGCACTACCAAACTGTGATCATATAGGTGCTAGCATACAGGCAGCTGCAGGTGACTTGCACCTTCTCTGGGTACTTACTTTTCTATATCTGTTGTCTGCAAGTTGCCTGTTGAAATTTCATTTATGAAGAAGAATTTGTCCATACTCCAGTGAAGGCTGCATCTGATTAATTAGAGGATAATACACCTCCTAACATGCAATGAGCAACTTTTGGTCTTAGTGGTAAGGCTAGTAATACTTAGGAAAAACATGTCAGCATAGCCAGTGGAGGGTAGATAGCTTAGTATTTGTGTAAAAGTGGAGTGGGTCCAGAGGAGGGCCATGAAAATGATCCAGGGGTTGGAACACCTCTGCTACAAGGATACGCTGAAGGAGCTGGGAGTGTTCAGCCTGGAGAAGAGGAGGCTCTGGGGAGACCTAATAGCTGCCTTCCAGTACCTGAAGGCAGCCTACGAGGATGGAGAGAGACTGTTTACAAAGGCCTGGAGTGATAGGACAAGGGGCAGTGGCTTCAAACTAGAGAAAGGCAGATTTAGATTGGATGTTAGGAACAGGTTCTTTTCTATGAGGTTGGTGGAACACTGGAACAGGTTTCCCAGGGAGGCAGTTGGGACCCCATCCCTGGAGATATTCAAAGTGAGGCTGACAGGGCTCTGGACAACCTGATCTAGTTGAGGATGCCTCTGCTGACTGCAGAGGGGATTGGACCAGATGCCCTTTGGAGGTCCCTTCCAACCCAGACCACTCTCCTTACTCAAGCCAACACATCTTGGAATCCTACCCTTCTGTTTTTCACAGTATCACAGTACATTAGAGGTTGGAAGGGACTTCAAGAGATCATCAGGTCCAACCCCCCTGCCAAAGCAGGATCACTTAGGGTAGTCTGCACAGGAATGCATCCAGGTGGGTTTTTAAAGTCTCCAGAGAAGGAGACTCCACAACCCCCTGGGCAGCCTGTTCCAGGGCTCTGCCACCCTCACTGGAAAGAAGTTTCTCTTCATGTTGTTCTCCATTGTTCCTTGTCTTATTACTGTGCACCACTGTTGTGTTTTGTTTGTTTGGGATTTTTTTTTTCCCACTGTAAATCAGGGCCTCATTTTGCTAATTGCTTCTAAGTCCTTATTTATGTATTGCAAATTAGGACAGGACAAAGCACATCCTTTTCGTTATTGTTTATAAATTGCAGAAAGAGAAACAGATATCTCTGGTTTATCTATTCTTCCAAACAAGTCAACAGAATTAGGAATACAACAAAATTTCATGTTTCTCAGTACATAAACCCTCTGAACCAGATCATTAAAATTTTAAGTGTGTCAAATCCTGCATTGCTAAGACTAGAGTTTCTTTTGGCTTTGGAAAATAATAGCAGATAGTTTAAGCTGTATCCACTGTAGAATGGCATTAAAATCAAGTTTATCCACCAGCTTTGGAATCAGAATATAAGCAATAGAATAGGCAAGTAAACTCTTATTACATGTTAGAGCAATTTCCTCAACTTTATGCCCATCCATCCTGTGTGAACTGTGCGTAAAATCACTTTTTTTTTTTGTGATTAGCTTGCACAGCTCCTTGTTGAATCACATAAAAGTCTATTACACCACATCAGGGAAACAGCTCAAAATTACCTCAGCAAAGGTAATGTTTCAGCCCATTAACAATGATATTTTTAGACTATTTTTATATTTTATATTTTTAGACTATTTTTAGATTTTATGATACCACCCAGACACATACTCTCATATGTAATTACACTGCAATGTACTGAGAAGGTAAAAGAGCAAAGGTCCTGGGGTTTAAAGCACAAAATAAGAATTATATGTTTTCTTGGTGGAAAAAGCAATCACTGAAAGCACAGCTATTTGATATATAAAATATGATACTGATAATTTGTTATGTGTTATAAATTTTTGTGGTAATTCACAAAACTGCAGAAGTTTAAGTCGCCGTCCAGAAGATTTTATAGCATCTGTTACAGGTGTCCCAGATGACTTGGAGTTCCACTAACATTAATGGAGCTTTGCTTGGATATTCTGTATAATAGTTCCTAAGTTCCTATGACTTTCATTAGCTACCTCATCATAACTTAGAGTAACAATAGAGACTAGGAATATCTTTGTAGTGTTGTGATTTGCCTTTTTCCTTGTAACTCAGCAATCAAAAATTGTACCTCATATCCACTTCTTTTATTGTTTGGCTTCCTTGATTGACTCTGTGATTGTATTTAGTTTTTTGGTGTTTATTTTTCTGAGATGTAAGATGGTTATGGTGAGCTGGAAGGAAAATGAAGCAGGACTGCTCTGCTTCTTTCTCAGTGTCTCTGCTTTGAGAGTCTGGTAAACAAGAAAAGAAACCCAACATTTATGAATTTCTAAACCTAAGTAAGAGGATTTTGTCTAAAGGAAATGTTGTTTATTAGTAATTCCAGCTGTGACCTTTAAAGACATGGTGTACACTCTTCAGAAATCAAAGAACAGTGGCAAACCCAAATGTTCTTTTCACTAGAAACACTCTTCTGAAATTATTTCATAATAACAAAATCTGAAGAGATACCAAGGACAATAGAAATATAATGTTCCTCAGAGAGAAAGGGGGGCAAAAAAAAAAAAAAAAGCATTGTTAAACAAAAATGCTAGCAGTGCATTGAAGAAATTCTCTACAATATAATAGTGAATTGTATTTGCCTATTGTGCTTTCCTAACAGCACCTTTATTTATTTTTGTTTACCACCTGGTTAATCTCCCTGCTTGCCATTAGATCCTGGTTGTTTTTTCCCCTGTGGTAATGGTTCTGTAGCTAATCACCATCTTAAATCATAAAATAAGAGGTTTTCTCTGGTTTTATTTCTGAATTTTTTTTCCTTTGTGCAAAGGAAATTAAAACCATGGAGATATAAACTGAAAGGGTTGATTATGAAGGTCCGTAGAGTTGGCTTAATGACATGAATTTGGCACTATAAATTTCAGGTTTTAGGTCTAATGTGCTGCAGGAATAGTGGCCCCCTGTGGTATTACATGCTTTAACAGCAAGGGAAGATGTGCCATTACAGTGTGCATATTAGAATTGAAAGAATCAAAGTGGTAAACTAATAATCTATTTCACTTTTAGCACTTCATTTGAAAGTATAGTCTGGAAGACACCAAAAGGGGATTATTCTCTTGACCAATTAAACACTAGCTTTGATCAACTTTGTGTGGTGTTGTCCTTGATATTGACCTATTTTTCTCTTTAATTATTAGAAAAAGTCATTGTGTAGAGACTTATGTCCTTGTTGTTTGGAGAAGAAAATACCATACTGTTGTGGGCTGTAATTAAAATAACTCACAGTTACTGGGAGTTTTAGCTTCAACTTTGCTAATGCCTTACAAGCTTGCAAGGAGGCTTGCAAACAGCAGCTTATTTTAAGCCAATATCCTGCCTAAATTAAGGTCATATTCGAGATAAACATAATTATAACATTAGATGGGATGCTGGCAGAGTACTGGTGTGGGACAGTGTAGATCTCTGTTCATTTGCCACATCAGACAGCAGATACTGTGACTGACCTTGATTAAAACAGCCTGTTTCAGACTTCAATTTCCCATCTGTGAAAGGGAACTAATATCTTCCTACCACAGAGGCATGATTTCAGAATAATGTTTATTCATGACAGTGAGACAGTTACTCAGGGAGGTTTATATATATGCTTGATAGTTGGACCAGCTGTAACACCAGGCAGTGACACAGGCAATGAATAATCACAAATATGCTGTAATATCATGATTAAATTAGTAAATAGCCCAAATAAGGAGTCATTTTCTTCTAAAAGTTTTCTGGTTTGTGGTAAGTTTAATTCTCTCACTTTCAAAAACAATTAGGATGAAAAAATTTGGAATATGAAGTTTTAGTTTTTCTTTAGTTTCTTTAGGGAATTCAAAGAGCAAATTCATAAAACCCACTTGACCTTATTTAAGCCAAATGCATTTGTGGGATATTTTGGGTTTATCTGTGCAATTTTAGGCAGAGAAATCAAAGACAAACCTTAGGAAGGTCTAGGTTTTTGAACTGCACAACGAATTTCCTAGCATTAATCTTTTTCTCTTTCAGAGTTATTCTACTGTTGCTATGTTTGCTTCACAAAGATGCTATAATATCATGCCTGACCAGCCTTGCTTTGGCAGTAGATGAGTGAAAACTCCTACTTAATTGCTTCTTTCTGTCAAGGCCAGGAAAATCTTGATTTGGATCCATCAAGAGAAAAAGGTTTTCAACCAACAAGTTCAACCTCTTAGGGAATATTCTTAACTTTACATGACTGAGAGCTTTCAATAGCACACGAGGGCAAGCTGACCTCATCTTTCTCATGAAAACTTGTTGCCAGTTTATACTTTTCATTGGTTTGAGAAGTGCATGTGCACTGTGAATCTCATTTTGCCTTTTTTAATTTTTTTCCCAATGCATTTTGAATCCCTTTGTTTTCCTAGCACAGCCTGTCATGGTTGTGCTGATCTCAGCTTCTATTTATGCACACACAAAGGTGTAGCAGTAAACACTCATGTGTAGCTTTAATGAGGTTTTTGACATTTTCAAATCTGAATTGGTTTTCAGATGTGTAAACCATGATGCCATGTAATTTTTATGTTCTGAACTTTGGCTTGGAATTCATGGATTTTATATAGATTCTAAAAAAGGAAAGGTAATAGAGGGCACAAAAATGATAAGAGAAGTATTGTGAACTCAGAAGCTCTACTGGCTTCATGTAGGTTTAGATCTCATCCATACATTCAGTAATGTATCTCTTCTGATGCACCTTCTACATGAACTTGCTCTGAAGGAGGTCTGGCACTGAATGTCCCCCTTTGGAGACAAAAGGTGGGCATTGCAAATTTGATATGCAGGACAGGGCAGTTTACTGAAGTAATGCCTCATATTGTATTATTTCCCTGGAAAATACAAGTATGTGATCCTTGCTGCTTCAGCTCAGCTTGAGTAAAACTATGGAAGGAGAGTTTGGATAAGGATGCTGAGGACAATAACCTCTAAGAGGAGCAGGCAGCAGCAGGCAGCTGACATGGCTGCAACCAGCTGTATGAGAAGAGTTCTTTTTCCTTACTGAAAATGCTTCTACATTTTCATTCTCTTTCTGCAGCAGACTCTTTCTGGGCATGAATGACTAGTTTATAGAATTGGTCAGACTACAGTTTGGTTTCTTTTGGCTTTGATTTAGTTTTTTTTCCCCACAAAGCCATTTTCAGTAAAGGCCATTATAAATAAATACAAAAATTGTTACCTTGTAGTAAAGCCAGTGACATTTACAAGGGGGAAAAAAGTTATCTACTTCATTTTGGATTGGTTTGTTCAGAATTTCTTCTAGTGAGCTGGGGTGGAAAAAGGTCACTTGAGTTACAGCGTCTCCTGGGATTTTCTTGTGACTTTCTCCCTGTTGGTTTCATCAGTAGTTAAAGTGGTGGAGAGATGAAAAGTAAAAGCAGTGGTTCCAGAAAGAACAGCAAATCCCTTTCATGAGTGAGCTTGAAGGCTCCTTTTCCATCCTACAGGTCAGTCTCTTTTTAAAGGGAATGTTTTCCTCTGTATATGCAGACTGTAACTTTAAAAATCACCTGTGTCCATATATTGATTCAGAATTAATATTTATTCTGGAACTTCTGAATGACAACTTGCAAGTCATTTCTACTTTCTTACTACCATGTGCATCAGCTAAAATGCAAATTTTACTTTAATTTGCCTTGCCCAGGATGGCAAAGAGATATGAATATGTATCTACTGTCTTTAGCTTGCTTTCCTTATGAAAAAAATCTAGCTTCTTTTAATAGATGATGCTATTCCATTCCTTCCTAACTTAATTTTGGTGACAGTCATGGGTTGATTATTTTCCTGTCTTTTAAGCTTTGACAGCTCTGCCAGTTTACTTGAATTTATTGATCACATTTCTTAAGAAGGAGGTAATTCTTTGAACAAGCCATCCCTAACAGTTCAGATATATTCAAAGGAGTATATAATCACAATAAAACATAGGATCATAGATTCATAGAATGGTCCAGGTCAGAAGGGACCTCCAAAGGTCATCCAGTCCAACCTCCCCACAGTCAGCAGGGACATCCCAACTAGATCAGGCTGCCCAGGACCTCATTGAGCTTCACCTTGAATATCTCCAGGGATGAGGCCTCAACAACCTCCCTGGGCAACCTCTTCCAGTGTTCCACCCTCATAGTGAAGAATTTCTTCCTGATATCCAATCTAAATCTGCCCTTCTCTAGTTTGAAGCCATTGCCCCTCATCCTGTCACTGCAGGCCTTTGTAAACAGTCTCTCTCCATCCTTCCTGTAGGCTCCCCTCAGGTACTGGAAGGCTGCTATTAGGTCTCTCTGAAGCCTTCTGTTCTTCAGGCTGAACACCCCCAGCTGCCTCACCCTATACTCATAGCAAAGGAGCTCCAACCCCCTGATCTTTTTTGTGGCCCTCCTCTGGACCCTCTCCATCAGGTCCATGTCCTTCCTATATTGAGGGCTCCAGACCTGCACACAGTCCTCCAGCTGAGGTCTCACCAGAGCAGAGCAAAGTGTCAGAATCACCTCCCTGGATCTGCTGGCAATGCATCTTTTGATGTAGCCCAGGATGTGCTTTGCCTTCTGGGCTGCAAGCTCACACTGCCTGCTCATGTCCAGCTTCTCATCCATCATCAACCCCAAATCCTTTTCCACAGGGCAGTTTTCTAACACCTCATCCCCCAGTCTGTATTGATAGTGAGGATTGTTCTGGCTGAAATGTCAAGTTTAAATGTGACATTTGAAATTTATTCTACTTTCCTGCACTTTCCTACATTCTTTCACAATAGTTTTTGTGTGAAGTCTTTGCATGATAAATTTTGAAACAAAAGTCCTTCAAGACAATGCTGTACCCTATGCTTCTGCAAACAATAAGCAGAAAATCAAGAGGAAAATCAAGGTAGTATAATAGAACTGAAAAAAACACTGTCTCAGCTGTTCCTTCTACCATCACAGGTGCTATTGTTAAACACAACACTGTATTAATTCATCTGAGAGAGCTTCACACCCAGTTCTGAAGAATAAAAAGAAGGGAGGAAAGAAGAAGTTGAAGGAAGGAACTTAATGCAGCAGTCCAGGCAGTATTTCAGGTTAGCTTAGAAAGATGTTTTCAAAAATGCATCTCCTCAATATCTCTGCAGACTGTTTTGGATTGTGTTGCAGAGTGGGTTTGGGTTGTGCAAACTAGGCTCTTCTAGATGAGGCTAGACTGAAAGATTTTCCCCAGAAATGTACCTGATGTTCTCCAACTGCTAAAGGTATTGGTTCTACAGATGAGTCTGGAGCCAGCTCAGGGTAGAACCCCCGAAATGCATAGAGTATTGATGCTGAATCCTCAGCACTAACTGTTTTATTCTACATCTTGGTTCCCATTCTGCTGCACTGCAGTATTTGCTAATATAGATACAGTGTGAGTCTATTCTTACTTTATATAATGTTGTCTATTGACCCTTCACACAGCTGTTGTCTGAGAGCTGTTGGATCCCGGTATGAGGTAGAGGAGAAACAAAATTATTCCAGGGGAAGGAATTGCTCAATGTAGAGAATGCTCTTGGAACTCTATTATGCAGAGAACCCAGGGAGAAAAAAAAGAGAGTAAACTGGGTTCCTTTAACAGACATGAACCAGAAATAGAAGACAACTCTTCAAAAAAAAGAGCATTTTTATGTCCCTGGGCCAGAATTCAGGAACAGACTGAACAGAAAAGGCATAGATGAAGGCAGAAGCTAGTAATAACTGTGCTTTCTCTGGCATTTTCTACTTTAGTTTTGGAAAGAATGAGGTTTTTAAAGGAAAGAGACAGTGACAGAAGGGCACTGCTTTTTCCTCTCCTTGATTTTTTTCTCAGCAGCATCAGTCATCATGCATAGATGCTTATATAGTTCTTCAATGTGTGTTACAAATATTTCACTTGGTATTGAGCAAGATTTTGAGTTGAAGACTGGGACAAAAGCATCACCATTTGGAGACACAGAATCAGTCTGTGTGGTGACATGCCAAGCTACAGATACCACATGGTACTGAAATGGTTGTAGCTCAGTCACAGAACACTTGTATCATTAGGACTAACCAAAACTTGGTGGGACAGTTCACAACTGGATGGCTATAGGCTGTTGTGTAAAGGCAGGCAGGGTAGAAGAGGTGGTGGAATTGCACTCTGCATTAAAGAGAATCTTGAAATTATTGAAGTCAACTACAGTAACTGTGGAAGCCCTATTGAAAGCCTTGGGGTCAAAATCAGAGTAGTCATCTCCAAGTCACCTTACAGTATGCATCTGTTACCAAGCCCCAAACCAAGATGATATGACCAATGAGGCAATTCCTGAGTCACTCAAGCAAGCTGAAGGTCAACAAAACCTGTTTTATTTTCATGTGAGACTACCCAGATGTTTGCTGGAAGGACAACACAGCAGCTCACCTGTCATCCATCAAGTTTCTGGAATGCAGGAAGCCAGTCACAAGTGAGGTTCCCCAGGGACTGATATTGCTGTTTAATGTTTTTGTAAGGGATCTGGATGATGGGATCAAGAGCACCCTGACGAAGATTGCAGATTACACCAAAATGAGTGGGGGCACTGACACTCCAGAAGGGAGAGCCACCCTCCAGGAAGACCTGGTTGGGATGAATAAGTGGCCCAACAAAAAACTTATGAAGGTCAAAGGGCAGAAATGCAGGGTCTTGCACCTGGGAATACATAACCCAGGAGTGCAGCTCAGACTGGGATCCACCTGGCTGAAGAGCAGCCCTGCGGAAAGGGGTCTGGGATTCTTGGTAGATAGCAAGCTCAGCATGAGTGACCAGAGCAGCAGCAAAGAAAGTCAACAGGATGCTGGGTTGCGTCGACCAAGGGCATTACCAGCAGAAATTAAGGCATTTTACCACTCTGCTCAGCACTTGCCACTCCACAACTTGAGTACTGCATTCAGTTTTGGTCCCCACTGTACAAAAAAGATGCAGACAGGCTGGAAAGTGTCCAGAGAAGGGCCAAGAGAATGATCAGAGGACTGGAAGACCTGTCATATGAGGAAAGGATGAGAGAACTGGGTTTGTCCAGTCTTGGCAAGAGAAGGCTCAGGGGAAACCTCATTACCACATAGCAGTACATAAATGGTGGCTAGCAGGACAACAAAGACTCATTTTTTACAAGGAGTCACCTGGAAAAGACAAGAGGGATTGAGTAGAAGTTAACTCCTGGGGAGATTCATATTGGAATCCAGAAGAAAAATTTTCATGGTGGGAACAGTTAGACCTTGGAATCATCTCCCAAGAGAAATAGTGGATTCCCCTACACTGGACAGTTTAAGACTCAGCTTGGCAGGGTGTTGGGCCCTCTCATTTAAACTACACTATCAACTAGAAAGGTTGGACCAGATGATCCTTGAGATCCTTTTCAATCTGGCCTTCTTTGATTCTGTGATTTTTTTTCCCAAACCTGGAAATCTAAGAGGTTCTTAGTCTCATATATTTTGGTTGAGTTTCTGAAGATACAAAAATGAAGTTGTAAGAAGAGCAGTTAATTGCTCCCCTGAACTCAGCTTGGGTTCCTTGTGAAGGTTAGAAATACCTGTCTTTGCTAACAGTTTAGTTTGCATGTAATTTCTTTCTGCCACACTGATAGCAAGAGTTAACTTAGCCTTGAGAAGCAGATTTACACGTCTCTAAGTCAGTAATTGGCTAAGGATAGTCTAAACAGTGATACCTTCTCGTGCTGTCCATCTGAAAAGGGAACACATACCCACAGCTCTCCAAGGACAAGGTTCTGGAGACAAGTTGACAGCCACAGGAGAGACAAGTTGACAGCCACAGGGTATTCATCTGATCATGAGCCAGCACCCTACCTTGTGAGGTTCTCAGTAATTTCTATCCTCAGTCTCAGGGTGAGTGCATCTAGAAACCATCCTTTCTTATCTTCTGCACTTGAGCTTCTTAAGCCCTTGCTCATGTGTTTCTGCAGTACATGCTTTCTATTTCTCTTTCCTCCATTTATTTCATCCTAAGGAACTGGTGGAAAATGTTTCTGCAGTGTCCTGCATTGATAAAAATAGGAGGGCTATCTAGACTTGTCATGTTTTTAGTAGCTGGGATCCCAGAGCAGCACAGGATTTCAGAAGACACTTTCAAGATAGAGCTTAGCTTCTACCACCTTTTCTAACCAAAAAAACCTGAAATATTGATGAACAAAGCGTAGAATCATAGAATCATAGAATCATAGAATCATAGAATCATAGAATCATAGAATCATAGAATCAGTCAGGGTTGGAAGGGACCACAAGGATCATCTAGTTCCAATCCCCTGACATGGGCAGGGATACCTCACACTAGATCAGGCTGGCCAGAGCCTCATCCAGCCTGGCCTTAAACACCTCCAGGGATGGGGCCTCAACCACCTCCCTGGACAACCCATTCCAGGCTCTCACCACTCTCATGGGGAAGAACTTCTTCCTCATGTCCAGTCTGAATCTCTCCACTTCCAGCTTTGTTCCATTCCCCCTAGTCCTGTCACTACCTGATATCCTAAAAAGTCCCTCCCCAGCTTTCTTGTAGCCCCCTTCAGATACTGGAAGGCCACAATGAGGTCACCTCGGAGCCTTCTCTTCTCCAGACTGAACAGCCCCAACTCTTTCAGTCTCTCCTCGTAGGAGAGGAGCTCCAGCCCTCTGCTCATCCTGGTGGCCCTTCTCTGGACACCTTCCAGCATGTCCTTATCCCTCTTGTAATAGGGGCTCCAGAACTGGATGTGGTACTCCAGGTGGGGTCTCACCAGAGCTGAGCAGAGGAGGAGAATCACCTCCCTTGACTTGCTGGCCACACATGAAATCCTTAAGGCTAAATTTCCTACTATAAATCATATACTAACAGGTGATCCCAAACTAAGTACATGTCTAAATGAATGTTGGTTTCATGTGACATCAGCATGACCCATTGAATCATAGAATCATAGAATCAGTCAGGGTTGGAAGGGACCACAAGGATCATCTAGTTCCAACCCCCCTGCCATGAGCAGGGACACCTCACACTAGATCAGGCTGGCCAGAGCCTCATCCAGCCTGGCCTTAAACACCTCCAGGGATGGGGCCTCAACCACCTCCCTGGATGGATGAGTCACAGCCTTGCATTCACTCTGGGGCTATCTGTTATCTAAATGTGCCTGACTTGATTTTCAGTTTCAGGCAGGCAAATTGACCATGTACACCTGCTTGTGTCAGTAGCTAATTTTAGGTAGCCAGTCTAATTGAGGATGTTATGCTCCTTTAGCTTGTCAAATAGAAGTTCCCATTTTCTGATGAATGTGATTCGTTCAGATTAGGTTTGACTTGACAGGATGACAATGTGTGATATAGAATAGAAAGATGACAGGGTTCTCCATCTCCTCAAGTCACATTTCATTATGAATGGCCTAGTCAAGGCTGTGGCCTACAGTGTCTTACCTGCAATATGATCAGATTTGAACAGCACTGCAGCCATATATGTTCCACACAATATGTTCTCCCAGGTGGCAATATGCTCTCAGGAGGGTGACAGGTTAACCATCTTTCTTACATTTGTGAACCTTATATGTAACTGGCTTCATGGCATCCTGAGGTGACTTAAAAATTACTGAGAAAAGCTGAAAGAAAAAGAAAAAAAAAAAGAGAAAATCCTTGATAGAAATCTAAAAAAAAAAAAACCATCACTGATGTAAAATAACAAAAAATATTTGGAGGGGGGAAATATGTAGAGCCACGAGGATGATTAGGGGACTTGAGCATCTCTCCTATGAAGAGAGACTGAGATCTTTGAGGCTGTTTAGTCTTGAGAAGAGAAGACTGAGAGAGGATCTGATCAATGCCTATAAATATCTGAGGGGTGGGTGTCAAGTGGAGGGGGCCAAACTCTTTTCAGCGGTGTGCACTGACAAGGAACAACAGGTTCAAGCTTGAACACAGATTTCACCTCAACATGAGGAGAAACTTCTTGACAGTGAGGGTGACAGAGGATGGAACAGGCTGCCCAGAGAGGTTGTGGAGTCTCCTTCTCTGGAGACTTTCAAAACCCACCTGGGTGCATTCCTGTGTGGACTACCCTAGGTGATCCTGCTTTGGCAGGGGGGTTGGACTTGATGATCTCTGGAGGTCCCTTCCAACGCCTAAAGTACTGTGATACAGTAATACACAATGGAAGTAAATACTAACTAGTACATTGGTTGGTGGAGGAGAGAATGGGTTAGGTGGAGAAAATGAATCAGTAGCCAGAAGCTGAAAGATGTGTCATGAAATATAAAGATAACATCAAATAAAAGGGTGCCAGTAACTTCAGCTGCATGTGGTACATACTGTTGCTTCTGTAGGTTAAATGCCTGGTATGTACACAAAGCATGTTGAATACCCAATTTCAGTCTCCTTTCTAACAGTGGAGGCAGTGTCACTACCATCATGATAATTATAGTAAGAGTAAGGCTCCATCTGTGTTAACAGCTTCATCTGCACAGTCAGTTCAGCTTGCCCAGGCCTGTTGGTGCTGCAGCACTCCCACTACAGATCTGCTCATGTAGAGCTGGCATGGACTCAGAGCAGCATTCATTTTGGAAGGTGCTTTTAGACATTTCTAGTCCAAATCTCTTGCTCAAATCAGATCCATCACTGAGTTCAAACCATGTTTTGGGGATGTATAGTTAGGTCATTAAAGGACAAACTGTGTCTCCAAGGGCAGAGATTGACAGCCTCTGAGATGTCCAGGTTCAAAAGTCCCTATCTTCCCTCTATTGTAAGAACTCAGTTCAAACCCTTTCCCTATCTCATGCCAAATTGGATTTGCTTCCTAGTCCCCTGCTGATTCAGCCCTCCTTCTCATATGAGGAGCTTTTAGTCTCATTTCCTATTCTGCCGGCCATTCCCTCATTCCATAAGCATTTTTGTTCCCTACATTCTTGGGCTGCCCCTAAGGACATGAGGGCCAGGGGAATAAAGTCTGTTGTTTCATAGAGGAGACTGAGCTGGTATAGCTGCTATTGCAGTTTCCAGCCTCACTCATGCAGGTCTCATCTAATGGACAGTAGCAGGGTATTATCAATTTCTTCATGTATTTCATCAGGAAGATTTTTAAGTTTCCAGTGCACCAATTTAATAAATGGTTTTAGTATCCAACACAGACTTAAACATGTTGGTTTGTTTCTTTTTTTTTTTTTTTTAAAAAAAAAGGTTAAAAGTCCAGTAAAAGAGGTTTGTAGAACCTTTTCTTTTGGGAAGAGCTCAGTTTTTGGCCAAACTGTCTTAACACGGTATCTGGAGCAGCATCTCTCTCAGTATGGTATTTCCAGTAGGCTTTGCACAAACTCAGTTTGCTGCTGATGTTAACAGAGGTGTGGCAGTTCTAGGGACTTGGTGGCAGCCCTATTAAAACTCCAGAGATAAGGAATTTCATATGCCTTGTCTGCTAGAAGGACACTGCACCAAACTGTACTGAAATTCAAGCTTCAGCTTTTATAAATTCAGGTGCTGGGTAGATTAAAGAAAAGGGGTGGGGGGATGTAAATGCTTTAGCAAGATCAAATAGCAATAACAGATCACACAGTTATTGGTATAATAAGAAATATAGACTAGAGAAAATAAGAGGAACAATGAAATACAGGTCAGTCGAGGTGAAGGCTATATTCAAAAAGTAGTAGCATTATTGCAGGCATATTGAGTAAAAACAAGGCATAGGATAAGTAATTAAGGGAATTTTTTCTACAAAAATTGACTGGGAAGTCTGGAAAAATAAAAAAAAGCTCTCAGGTACACTTTCCCATCAACAAGCATGAGACAGAACAATGTCCTTCAGAAATAAGATATTTGAATCAAATCTTTTATTCTTTAGGCATATTCTTGTGCTTGTATGTTTGCAGTTTTGCAGTTGTCATGGTTGGTTGGTTTTTTAACCATTAGCAATGATCCAAAAAAGTTTTCTACAATTCTGTTACTTTTGAGAAATGTCTTTTTTGAAAATCCATACACTTTTCCTTGCTGTTCCAGTAAAAGATACCTCCTCTCCTTGTAAAACTTTGTCTCTTCTCTACTATAAGGGTATAGCAAAACAAACTGTACTTAAAAAGCTATGAACTCCGGAGAAAAACAAGCAAAAATAGCAACAACAAAACTAAAATAAATCTGTACTATTTTATGTAGCACAGTTGAGAGAATCCTGGTGTTTTCTGGCCAGGGAAAGCATACATGAAAGTGATGGACAGCTGCACCACATCCTTCATGGAGACTGCAGAAGAAGCAGATGAGGATCTTTTTTTTTTTTTTTAAAGAAATAAGACCTTTTTTTTTGTATTACCATTTTTCCAGATAATAAGATTTGCTATCCCCTCTCCTCATGCTTCATTTTTAAAGATGATTTGGAAGATGATAAGAAAAAGAAATACTTCATATTTCACATATTCTATTTTTTGAGTACATATTACCCAGGTTAGATACTTCACTTAGCCTGTGCTGATATTTGTGAATGGTAACAAGATCTGCAGCTGATTTAAATACAACTGGCAGTAAACCTCAGCTGTGCTTCTCTTTATTTAGAAATACAGCAAAATGTTGCCTCTGTCTTTCGTGAGTAATGTATGTGACATAAAGCTATAGATACAAACACAAGAATAAGGAAAGCTGTGCAAAAACCTCAGAGTTGTATTTTGATGGTCAAGTATGAGTGGAATCCACTGTTCATGAATCCATGGATGAGCATCAAGCTAGGTTTGACAAGAAGTGTTTCACTGTTGCCAAATAACAGTTGCTACTCTTGTATGAATCCTGCTGTATGGAGTTCTTTGCTGTTAAAAGTGCTTTTCCCAAAGAGCTATGATTCAGCTTGATCTTAAGAGCACTTCTCCTGTTACCTGCTCTTATCTTGTCTAATCAAGGTTCTTGAAGCTCAAGCATCAAGGCCAGTCCAATTTTATCTCTCCATAAAGCTTAAGCACAGGTAGAATTATCCCAATTTCATCCTTGACGTTAACCTTTTAATTTCTGGTGATGGGATCTGTTTTGACTGTTAACTAAAGACTGGTATGTCGCTACCTATTGTAGCTGTAGCACAGTTTGCCTTTATTTCAGACTTCCTGAGAGTATCATATTCCTTCCATACATATCACTGTGGTAGTTGATACAGATTTGGAGGTGAGTATCATAGAAAATCATAGAACTGTGAGGGTTGGAAGGGACCTCAAGGATCACCTAGTTCCAACCCCCCTGCTATGAGCAGGGACACTTCAGGATGCTCAGAGCCCCATCCAACCTATCCTTAAAAACCTCCAGGGATGAAGGAACCAGAAAGAGTTGATGGTAATAAACTATCTCTTTGTCTTTGATACCTGTGGTATTCTAATTCATGTAATGTTCCTTCTCTATTGGAGGACTGCAGCAGATTGCCCATTCTTGAGCTCACTATTAATTATGCTTACTAGTACTTCTGTAGTTGAAGGTCCCATGATAAACTCCTATTTTATTTTTAGGGGTTTATAATTCATCTTTAAACACCCACTTTGGACTGAAATATGTCGCCACCATCTAACACTGACTTACCTGAACCAGCAGTAATATATGATAGATATGGAAGGAAGAAGCTGCACTTTGAATAATTCAAGGTGATTACCTCATGTGAAAAATCATTCTTTTCATGTGCATGCCATCTGAGTGGCCACATAAGTATTCACCAAGCAGTGACAGGCTGTTCCTCATCATAGCACTGTGTCAATAAATACAGGTCAGTCCTCTTCCTCACTTTCTCTTCCTGATACAATTTGCATTACAACAACTGAATAAGGCATTTCTCAGAAGTAAACAGAAAATGTGAGAAAAGCTAAATTGATCTGTCCCAGTGCTAGTGGTCTGATTTTTGATAAAGCACCTTAATTGGTATGTCACCAAAGGAGAAATCATCTCCACTGATATTTGTAATTGTGGCTTTTTGTGAATTACTTGGATACTCAACTTGAGAGCTAAGTTACATCTTTAGAAGACAGCTGTGTGCATCACAAGACCCCTGACACTAATGAATCTCTAACTGAACAAAATCATCAGAATTAGCTCAGTACTCTTTTTTTTTTTTTTGGAAGCATAGGTTCAACTCAAAATTCAGTATCAAATTCTTTCTGCAGAGTAATAAGAGGGAAATATGAATCATCAGAGGACATAGCTGTCAAAAGTACAGTTGGCAGAATGGTGATTAAGCTACACTTTCTAGAAGGGAAATTAAGCTCCTACCTAATCAATCTCCATGCCAAGGGACTTTGAAGTAATGACCTCTTCTTTTTTTTCCAAAGTCCAATAGTGATGGAGAGCAAACCAGGTGCTTGCTGAGGGTCAGTAGCCATGAACCCAATCACATGGAAGACAAGAAGGTTATCAGGAGTAGCCAACATGGATTTACCAAGGGGAAATCTTGTCTAAATAATCTGATAGCCTTCTATGAAGTTCTTCTAGGGAAGTTCTTCTACCTCTCTACTCTGCCCTGCTGAGACCACACCTGGAATACTGTGTCCAGTTTTGGGCTTCCCAGTTCAGGAGGGACGGAGACCTGCTGGAGAGAATCCAACAGAGAGGCAGGAGGGTGCTTAGGGGACTTGACCATCTCCCCTATGAAGAGAGACTGAGATCCCTGGGGCTATTTAGTCTTAAGAGAAGACTGAGAGGGGATCTGATCAATGTCTGTCAATATCTGAGGGGTGGGTGTCAAGTGGAGGGGGCCAGGCTCTTTTCAGTGGTTCACAGTGATAAGACAAGGAACAATGGGTTCAAACTTGAACATAGAAGATTTCACCTCAACATGAGGAGAAACTTCTGTACAGTGAGGGTGACAGAGCACTGGAACAGGCTGCCCAGGGGGGTTGTGATGTCTCCTTCTCTGGAGATTTTCCAAACCCACCTGGATGCATTCCTGTGCAGACTTCCCTAAGTGATCCTGCTCTGGCAGGGGGGTTGGACCTGATGATCTCTTGAGGTCCCTTCCAACCTCTGATACACTGTGAGACTGTGATACTGTGATAAGATCTACCATATAAAAGAGTCACCTCATTCCATTACTGAAATGTGCTTATCTACTAACTTTCCAAAACATATCATACTGTACACCAGGAAAAGATCATCCCTCCAAAAATGCAGAAATGGAAATGTGCAGGTAGTTGTAACAGCACAACCAACCATTCTACAGAGAAGCAGAGATCTTTTCTCTCTTAGAAATCATTACATATTGGTGCTGCTTCATTTCCTAGCTTTTAGTTTGCTGAAAATAAGGTAATTTTGGAGTATAATTTAAGTTCAGAACTAAAGGTACTTGCAAACACGTTTGCAATTTCCATCTCTTTCCTACCTTCTATTACAATCTTCACTTCCCGTATGTTTTTTTTCTGTTGTCAGTGGACAGAAATACTTCAGTTAAATCTAGCATTTTATGTATTTGCTGACCACTTAACATTAATCACCTTTTTAGAGTATACAATGTACTTTGCTCATTTCACCTTACCTGAGCCTGTACTTAATTGCCTATCCTTCCTTTGTAATTTGGGTTTCAGTCATTCATTGCTGTAATTAACTAGACCATCAATAAACCTGGACTGTCATACAATTTTGATATAGAATTTCTTGGTACCTCCATGAGATCTGACACAGATGATTCATTTCCAAAGCTTTCTGTACCACAACTATCAGAACTATAACAGCAATATTTTAAATGCAGCCCTGTAGTGTTTCCCTTCAAACAGATGAGTCTCAAATAGAGTCTCAAATAGAGACTCAAATAGAGTCAAGAGGAGGATCTCACAAAGAAATAACTATAGCTGTAACTATAACTATAAAAATAACTATAACTATGACTATAACTATACCTATAACTATATCTATATCTGTATCTATATCTATATCTGTATCTATATCTATATCTATATCTATATCTATATCTATATCTATATCTATGTCTATATCTATATCTATATCTATATCTATATCTATATCTATATCTATATCTATATCTATATCTATATCTATAACTAACTATAACTGTAACAACTATAAATATGAATGTAAATATATAAATACATATAAAGGTTTCTTAACCAAAAGAAAAGTGGGGGTGGGGTGGTGGTGTTAATACCTCTCTGATCAATAATTCATCATGTGTTTCTATTTTCAGTCCTGTTCTGAGCTTCTGATGCTCAAAAATACAACTGCAGTTCTTCAAACCTAACTATGAAGAAACACCATGGAAGGGAACGGATATCTGAGTCACTGTAGCAAGGCACTGTTGTTTAAAATGCTTTTTTTCAATATATGGACATAAAATACACAGGGAATGCTTCAGGATTCTGCAGTTTGCTGGAGCCATGTGCAGTGTGGACTACTGAACAACTTCTGCTTGGATTTGTGTGTGTGTGACCCTCATAGACTCTAGAACTGAACCTGAAATGATTCAAGAATTTCAAAGAACATTTGAAGAAAAGCTTTAAGCCTAATAGAACTGAGGAAGAAAAGTTCTTCTTTATAATGAGATAATTATGTATTGTCAGTAAAATGTGTTTGATTTGCCATAAAGTTTTCTGTTAATAAATAAATCCTAATTGATCTTCAAAGTGCAAGTTTAAGAGAATACAGACTATAATATATGTAATACAGACTATACATAAAGATGTGCTCCTGAAAATACTTCATTACCTGATTTTAGAGAATACATTTGTAAATCTTTCCCTGCTTTTCAGGTTTTATGACATTGTTTTACTTCCTGTTCTTATGGAAATGAGGACACCAGAAAGAGGAAATGAGTTTATTTTGCAAAACTTGTACCTCTAGTGTGCAGCTGAAATAAAAGCCCTGAGGCTGTTTAGTCTTGAGAGAGAAGGCTGAGAGGGGATCTTATCAACATCTATAAATATCTGAGGTGTAGGTGTCAAGATAAAGGTGATGGTATCTTTTCAGTGGTCCCCAGTGACAGGACAAGGAACAACAGGTACAAGCTAGAACACAGGAAGTTCCACCTCAGCACAAGCAGGCACTTCTTTACAGTGAGGGTGATGGAGCACTGGAACAGGCTGCCCAGGAAGGTTGTGGAGCCTCCTTCTCTGGAGACTTTCCAAACCCACCTGGATGCATTCCTGTGTGGCCTGCTGTAGGTGATCCTGCTTTGGCAGGGAGCTTGGACTCAATCATCTCTGGAGGTCCTTTCCAAGATCTAACACTCTGTGATATGTTTATGTTGCTTGTTAGTGTGGTGTATGCTGTTCTCTTCAGAACAGCACGTTCCTGAATAACAACACATATCAGACACACATTCTCTTCTGTCTCATGTCTAGAGATTCTCAGTACTTCTTCATGGTTTGTATTTATAAACCTGATTGGTAGTTCATAAAGATGTTCTTTTAGGGAATAGTCTAAAAGTGTACTTCAGTTCTTTGGCCTTCTCCTTTAGTCTGACATGTAATCAGGAAAACATGACCTCTAATGTAAAATCCCAGCTTCAGTTCTTGTAGTATTTTTAAAGCATAGTTTACAAAAGAAATAGTTAGAAATACCTTGGTGATCCCCTACTGTTGTTGGATGATGTAGAGGACACAGCTTCAAAAGCTGACAAGATGGGTTTAACAGTCTGAATTGATGGATTCTCCTCAGTAATCACAATAGTAGAAATCATAACCATTGTATTTGAAGACATCAGTGTAAATTCACATTTAAAATAATTAAAATAATTCCAGAATCCTGAGTAGAGTTATGAACTAATTAAGCTGTGCCTCCTTTATTTTAAGAAAATGTGTGAATTGGTACTTCTGCAAAATAAATGATCAGAAACACTGAGCAGTACTGAAAAGTTCTCTTCAAGAGAGTCCATCACCTCTCTTTGAGGTAGCACTGCACACTCCTATATTTTTGAAGCTGGTTTATGCTCTTTTAAAGACAGACTCAATGCATGAAAAGTCAGTGTTAAAATAGCATTAGGTTAGATGTAAAAAGAACAAACCTATTGTGACTTCTATGACAATTAGCTGGTAATGTTACTCTTGCTACTGAGTATTCGTGTGTTTGGTTTTTATCTTCCCCATTCTAACTCTGAAGAAAACTATTATAAAAAAAAAAAAAAAAAAAAAACAAACAGGAAACCCACCACTGTTCTCATAAGACAGCATGTGCTTCCTCAGTTTTTCTATGCATTCAGTGAAGAATTACTGTCTTGGTGTAGTGAATATTCTGGTTTAACAAAGCCAGTAAGGGGAAAGCTTTCAAAGGGAAAGAAGTTCACATAATTAAGACAGTTGCATTAACAGAGTGCATGTGTGTGTGAGTGTGTGTGTGAGTGAGTGTGTGTGTGTGAGTGTGTGTGTGTGTTCCAGCTGCCCATGTCTCTCTTAAAGAAATCATGTACATCTAATTTAGTTCAATGCCATCTTACTGAAACTTGTTGAGAAAATTAGAAGTGATGAAGTGGCTCAAGGACAGAGCGAACAGGAGATTCTGATGTGAAGACCTAGCTTCCTAATTGTTATTATGCTTACAAGGACATGGATAAAGGAAAAATGAATGCCTTGCTTCACACCTGCTGTAAAACGTGCTGCAGCTCCACAGCTTGGTTAAATCATCCTTCCTGAAACAAACTCCTAAATGAAATTCCGGCCGTGTGATTTCCAAGCACCAGTAATTAAAATGAGTCACACCATCAGAGTTTGGCAGGGCTACAGCCTCCTTTTCTTTTTTTTTTCATTTTCACATAAATTTCAGCGAAGGTCAGATTTGCTGGGGGGAGGAGGAGCACCTGCCTGCTTCTGCGCTCACGGGAGGTTAAAATATGGCTTGTTCTCCGTGTCCCTCATAGTTCAGAACTTAATGGTCCTTGACGGGGATAACCTAGAAGTTAATTTTACTTTGTGTCCCAAAAGCAGTCACTGCCACTGTAATCCTTCTTGCAGACTGAAGGGTATCTTCACCACCTGATCAAGCTTTCAATAGCGATTGATGAGCAATATCACCAACCAAGAAGCATTTTGCTAGTGACTATCTGGTAGAAGATGAAAAGAAATAGAAGGAATGGTGCTAATCTACTTTTTTTTATCATTTTAAGCCTTTCCAGTGTCCCTGACTTTAAATGTCAACTTTTGCTATTTGTAGAAGTCAAAGTCAGACTGCAAAATGAGGAACTGCTGCTTCTTTCTTTTCCTCCATATTGCTCAAGTGCTGCAAGGGAGGAAGATGAGCACATAATGGAAATAGACACACTCTGTCCAATTTTGTTATCCAGAGCAGGGGGATGCCTGAAGCCAGAGGCAGGCACTATCAGGAAGGCCTGTGCCCTTATCTCTGGGCAGCAGAGTGTCCTGTGTGCACAGAAATCTAAAAAAGAAAAAAAATAAATGAAAAAAAAAAATAAAAAGCGATTTCCATGCTCTGATAATCTCTAATGAAGTCAGCTCGGCTAACACATCTTTGAAAAAAATACATATGTGATTAAGGCTCAAAAAAGAATTCATCTCAAGCAAACATCTGCAGAAGTATTTTACACAGACACAACAATATGTTTTTTCTCTTCCCTCACTTTTGCACTGAAACTGAAAAATCTGATGGTTAGTTCTGTGTATTAACATTCACTATGAAACCATTGATGTAGGTTGAAAAGCAGCTAATGAGGACTGCAATAGTTAGCAATAGGGTAGGCTGGAAGGAGATCATATTCACTGGCACATGGGACACCAGAGTTGTTTTTGACATGCTCTGACACCCTCCTACAGACCTTCCCTAGCAGTGTCATGAGTGTGGTCTTCTTCATGCTGAAAGATGCTTCTAACCCCTAAGGTAAAGGAGTCTAAACTTGGTGCCTGAAGACAAGCATGCACTATTCAACCTGTTGTAGGCAGTGATATTAAACCAATTCAAGTGTCAGAAGCAAAATGGATCATACCAAATCACCATCCACCCTTCCACTTCAGGAACCACCCATGACACACCTGGGACCATGAAAAGTATTCAGCCTGGATGGGTACCTCTACACTTGCAAAGGGTTGACTGCTGGGAACATTGCACAGATAATTGAGGACTATGATTCATCCCCCAGAAGGTGCTCAGGATGCAGGCTTTTGCCACTGTGCTCATGGGAAGTCCTGAGAGGAAAAAAACTTTTTTTGTGGCTCTGTGAATCACCTGTTTCTTTTTATCCTTTAAAACATACCAGTCGTGTCAACACAGAGTAAAGAATATGGCAGGGGGGTTGGAACTAGATGATCCTTGTGGTCCCTTCCAACCCTGACTGATTCTATGATTCTATGATTCTCATATCCATTTCTGCTAGAGGCAAGGAGGTTAGCCATGTGGGGCTGGTACAGCTGGGTCATCTTGTTAGATTTAAGGAGTTCAACAAGGAACTAGGCAAAAAGAAGATTTGGCCCCTTAACTTTCAAAAGCTATTTAAGGTGAAGGAGAGGGAAAATAAAAGTATTTTTCCAGTACATGCTAGCAGCTCCTCAATCTTTCTCAATTGGGCTGCTCATTAAAAACAGATATTTCAGTGAGATCCTGGTAATTGTCTGCAGGCAAGCATCCAAGCTCCTCTGAATGAGACTTTCCCTGGGAGCATTCTCAAGCCCTGTCAGGTATGAATTCTCTGATGCCTGCTAAAGTGAGGTCACATTGTTACCTTTTCCTTAACCACTTGTTTAAAAGCTATTTATAGGAAGCTAATTGTCTTTGAGACCTCTGTCCCCTGACAAATTTAGATACCATTAGCCAGTGAACTGAACGACATTATAAATTGACATATAAGGGTGTATAGAGAGATCTACAGAGAAAGAGAGAGCCCTTAGAAAACCAAGCTACAATAAAATTAAAAAAGAAAAAACAAAATAAACAACAAAACCCCCCAACCAACTAAACAACAAGAGCAAACAAATAAACAAAAAGAAAAAGGCAAAAAAGAGAGTGTGGGGTGATGAACAGAAATGAAGGAGGCATGTTTTCCCATTTAAAATGAGATTAAAAAAAAAGATTAATTATTCAGTTTGTGAAAAGAAAGCACATAAAGATGTGAGCTATACAACAGAATGAAGAGAACAGAGAGGGCCAACCAAGCCTTCCTGTTTTGAAGGACAAGAGGGCACTTTATGAAAACACAAGGTAACAAAGAGAAAATGGAAAATACTTGAGGCAAATTACATAGATTTTTTTTATTAAAG
This sequence comes from Indicator indicator, assembly GCF_027791375.1. Taxonomy (NCBI): domain Eukaryota; kingdom Metazoa; phylum Chordata; class Aves; order Piciformes; family Indicatoridae; genus Indicator; species Indicator indicator. The sequence continues at coordinate 124,708,687 of NC_072010.1, read as the reverse complement.
GCTCCAATGTACAAAGAACAGCATCTGCCATTGCCAAAGCTGAGGAAGCAATAACAGTAACTACTCCTCTTAATAATTTGGAGAATAAACTAATTGGCATGATCCAAAAAGTCAATCTTCTCACTATGATGTGTTATAGTCTAACATTATCCACCTAACAGAATAAAGCACTGGACCTTCACCTGGAGCACTTCACAGAGTGAGCTGTCATCAGAGCCAGCACACTGGTAATGAAGTGGGGAGCTGTGCATTGCCATGCTTTGTAGTTCCTGCAGTTCAGCTGCCATCCCAGTCAACAGCAGTGCTCTACACTGGATCTAAGGAAACACCACCTCCTTTCTTGTTTTGATTATTCATAGCAGGAGGCACATCCTGCATTGCATCATAAATAATTCGAAGGGTATGAAATAAACATCATTTCTCCTTTTGAAAATGAAGAGAAGCTAGGTTTGGTTGCTTAAGCAGTAAATATTGATTATCCTTAGAACTACAACTTCTTGGATTTATTATGGACAATTTCTTGTTTGGCTGTGGATAACTTTAAAGATAGCAGGGAAATATCAGCCAAACCTCTCATAGGAGAGAGGCATTTGGGGAAAGTCATTATAATATTTTAACTAGCCTCTAAAGTGTTCTCATATTTACACTAGGATTGGTATTATCTTATTTCATGCTTTGGTTTGACCTTGTTCACCTAGATACCATGAAAACAAGATTATTTTTCCCTTCTACAAATATTCTAAGGCCATACTTAATCAATTACTAACAGAACTCCTTCAAATGAAATTGTCTCTAAAACAAATTGTGATTCTTTAAGATATTGTGTCATTTGTTTTATGCTTCTACAGTGACCTCTCATTTTTATGTGATCTGCTGTTCATTAATCTCCTGTGATACTCCAAGCTTCCCTGTTTAATACCTGAACAAACAAACTGACTTCTGAATTCCATTCTGAGCATTCATCCAGCCCCTGGATTGCCTTCTAAATGTGTATTTTATCAAGGCACAGCTCTAAATACATTTTAAATTACCTGTGTTGTTACAAAAGTCTTACTTGAGAAAAATGAAATTGTATTAAGCTCCTTTCAAGTCCTGGTAATTATTTTTACATTGCTGTAAAGCCATCTTTCACACTTTATAGGGAGAATAGAAACTAAAAAGGGATGTTTTCCAACAGATTTGAAAACTTAAAGCTGTTGTCTTTCTGCAGACTTTGTGATCCCCATTTCCTTACAAGAACTTGAAACTGTGAAACAGGTTTACTGATTTATTAAATAATCATTTCAGTGTTTTGAAAGAGTTAGGTTCCTCCTAAGAAAACAAAATGTAAATTCACTTGCTGGTTTACCTTTATTACTCATCCAGCCCCCATCCACTCGAAGCATCTAAAAATAGTTAATGTATACATTCTCACAACCTTCTATGAGTTACAAAATGCTATTATCTTCATTTTACAAGAAGCTAAGGTCATACAAGAAGTGTCTTTCAGGGAAGCAATTGAAAGAGTCTCCAAATCACAGGTCAGCCTGGTGTCTTAATTCCACCTATGATCCTTCATCCCTTCTGAAAACAAATAAAGTTGTGAAGCATAGCAAGTATAAAAAAGTCATCTGATTAACACTTGTTACCTATTCAGCTCTGGTACTTCCCTTCATTCATTTCTGCTTAAGATGTAGGAGACCATTCAAAAGCTCAGCCTAAGTGTTAGATGAGCTGATAATGCATTAACCTTTTACTCTTGACTCACAGTTTAAACCAAATATGTTACGGCCACTAAATTTAAATAGATATGATAGAGAGAGAGAGAAAGGGAGAGAGAGATGATAGATAGATAGATAGATAGATAGATAGATAGATAGATAGATAGATAGATAGATAGATAGATAGAATAAAAATACTAAATAAATAAGGAAAGACAATCTATCCCCAATGTCATTTTGCTTCCAGTACTAAGACACTATGAAGCTGCTGTTACCCTGCCATAAGGTGAAGGGATCTACACACATTGACTTGAAATCTGCATGTGCTTCTGTTCAGCTTCTTTCAGGATTGAATTGCAACATGTAGGATTTCTTTGCATTTCACAAAATCACTGTGAGTATGCAGTCTAATAACAGATAAGAAACTAAAGAAATGTGTGATCTAAATAGCTGAGAAGACTCTTCTGTCCAACTTGTACTGTCAGAATGCATGAGGTAAATACAAGCCACTAAATATGAATCTGGATTTCAAGATGCCATCTGATGACCTGCAGCATGGAATCTGGGTCCTCAGAGAATATAAAGCAGCTCTTCTCTCCCCAGCTCCATGTTTTCCAGTATCAGTGGTGTGCACAGTTCCAGCTCAAGACCTCTTTTTGTTTGAGTTTCTTAAAAACAGGAATTGCTTCTCTTTCTTACATACAGATTTTATGTTAAACATTCTCAAAATTCAGGAGTGGTGGACTCCTGAAAACAGTGAACAAATTCCAGTTCCATCCTCTATATAAAAAGACAGGAGTTCAAAATAAGGGGGAAGGGGGGAAAAGCCTGAAAAAAAACAACTTAATTCATCATTGTATTTCCATCACCAGAGAAGGACTGGACACACTGTAAAATTAGAAAGAACATTTTGTTATTATCTAACTATACACTTAGCCTCCCACCTGCCTTTACTGGCCTACATGGTAATCAGGGTGACAAAGGACGAGATAGGAGATTGCAGAGCATATCAGAGAGGGGAACACACGTCTGTGAGAGCATAACTGCAGCACAGCCCACAGCAAGTTATCTCAGAAGAATGCATCCCACTTGGGCAGTGACATCACAGGCATTTTCAACACCTTTCCAAATGTACACAGATCCTCTGACCTTTGATTTGGTGTGCTGCGGGGAAGGAGATTTAACTCAGCAGACAGACACATGCAGAAACGTGCTGCCTCCTTGGGTAATTGGGCACTTTTTAATTGTTCTTCTTGTAGTACATACCCTGAAGTCAGGCAAGCACTTCAGACACTTTTTCCAGAAGGCTACAGGAAAGACCTTCAGAACCAGAAATAAAATTGTCTTTACATTGAAGCACGTTAAACATTTCTTGAGGAGGCCAAAATGGCTGAAGTAAAACAATTTTAAGTTATGTCTCAGACCTAGGGTTGGAAGGACCTCAAGGATCATCTAGTTCCAACCCCCCTTCCATGAGCAGGGACACCTCACACTAGATCAGGTTGCTCACAGCCCCATCCAGCCTGGCCTCAAAAACCTCCAGAGATGAGGCTTCTACCACCTCCCTGGGCAACCTGTTCCAATGTCTCACCACCCTCATGGTGAAGAATTTTTTCCTAAGATCCAAACTAAATCTACCCATTTCTATCTTTATTCCATTCCCCCCAGTCCTATCACTCCCTGACATCCTAAACAGTCCCTCCCCAGCTTTCTTGTAGGCCCCCTTAAGACACTGGAAGGCCACAATAAGGTCTTCTTGGAGCCTTCTCTTCTCCAGACTGAACAGCCCCCACTCTTTCAGTCTGTCCTCACAAGA